>NW_028146664.1:7500-62500 GCF_056507025.1 Lutjanus erythropterus | reverse complement strand
TACACACACGGTTCTGCTTAGTTCACCGGAGCAGCTGCAGTCCGCCTGTGCTGATTGGCCGTTACTTGTGATTAACGAATTATCAGATATTGTGCTGGTGATCAGAACATCACTGAGGAGAAGAGGAAGAGATTCACGTCCACAGAAACAGGCGGCGGCATAAATGAACTAGATACTTTTCTAACGCCCTCTCTGACTCCGCCCACTGGCCGCTGAGCCAGGAAAAACTCACACGATGTTTTTCTTGAATGTTTTGTCAAATATTTTTGTGAAATGTGAAAAAATGTAGATGAATAAAAAACGTTTTGCATATAGTACAAATTACACCAAGATATTAAATATCACTGCAGAAACTTGATGTGAAGTTGACAGACGAGCGAATCGTCTTCAAGCTGCAGCGAAGAACGAGACCCGCGTGACTTTAATGGACTGAAGAGACGGTGAGGCGACTCGTTTGTTTTCTGTTTGCTTTCTTCCTGTTTAAATGAACTGAACGGTTTTCTTTTTGAATTGAGTTGAATTGTTGAACAGGAACTGACTTTCTGTTCTGGGATTTTTTTTTTGCTTGAAAATATGGACTGGATTTGGGATTTTCTGGAAGGGTGTGATTGCTCTGATGTCTCCGTTGTGTTTTTTTTTTTTTGTCTATGATTTTCTTCAAAACACTTAATTCAATTAAATTCTGTCTGTACTGGTATTATATTGTCTGCAGCTTTGTTTGCTGTTGTCTGTGTTCTTATGGGTTTAAAAAGGATATTTTGTTTTAAATGTTCCGATTTTAAAACTTTGTGTTCAGCTGACAAACTAAATAAAACACTGACTCACACCCTGATGAAGTATTTTTATGCACCAAACATCCTCAGTCAGTTACAATGTCAAGCCATTTCAGGTATTTGCATAAATGTAAACCTGCAGCACCACCTTGAGGTCAATGAGTGTCTTTGCAACCGAGCTACTAATTAAGGTGAGTTTTCATCCTGTGGTTTCTGCTGCACAAATGCTTTTAGTGGAGAAAAATAATAATGAGAAAGAAAGAATAATTAGAACAAAAACAATCTGGGAGAGAGGAAGCGACGCTGCGTGGACTCGTCATAACAACAACAATAATAATAATGATATTAATATGTTTACTATTCCATTACTATGGTGGTGACTACAGACAGAGATGAGGCTGTATTTTAAAAATAATTTAACCCTAATCACATTTTTTTTCTTTTTTGCTGATCGAAGTCAAAATGTGATACAATGCAAACGTTTAGTTTTGTTATTTCCCTCGTTCCAGTACAAGTTGGTAAAAACTTCATATATATATGTTGTGCGCTCCAAAGGCTGGAAGTGGCTGAGCGGATAAAATAAGTTTGTTGTATTATATTACAACAATATTACAGAGATGACTATTGGTGCTTTCACAAAATGTGAGATTATTTGATCAATAATCATCAGTAATGTGGATATAATACCTGAGTGAGTAACGGTAAATAACAGATCAGCTGGAACAGTCTGGTAAATTCTCAAACTGGTGACCGGCCGGTCAGCGTCACATGTCCGGTTCTGTGCCCGTCATTGTCACACGTGTTCTGCACGATGGTCACGTGATGCAGCAGACAAACTGACCGTGACGTCACCACAGCGCTGATCACAGCTACACACTCTGACACACGTCTGCATGAAGATGATGTCAGAGACAGATTCCAAGAACAGGATAAAGAGAAGACAGACAGTCTACAACAAGACAGATCAGCTGACGATGTCTCAGATCAGCTGACGACGTCTCAGATCAGCTGACGATGTCTCAGATCAGCTGACGACGTCTCAGATCAGCTGACGACGTCTCAGATCAGCTGACGATGTCTAAGATCAGCTGACGACGTCTCAGATCAGCTGACGATGTCTAAGATCAGCTGACGACGTCTCAGATCAGCTGACGACGTCTCAGATCAGCTGACGATGTCTCAGATCAGCTGTAAACTCTGTAGCTCTTCATGCTAATGTTAGCCAGCAGCAGACTGCTGTTCACAGACTGACAGTTCAAATCTCACTTCCTGTTCTGACTGAAGAATAAACATCCTGTGTTGATGCGTCTCCTCAAACATTTTCTCATCCAGACTCCTTTAACTTCTGCTTCTGTTTTTCTCTCGTCAAAGTTTTACCGCAGCGAACTGTTGCACCGCGTCCGTCTCCGGTTTGTTTACATCTGCTTCTGCAGGAGATCACGTGAAATCACGAGATCACATTCAGCTGATTCCTAATCTTAATATAAAACTATAATAAGGCCTGACTGTAACCTGCAGGACTTTGGAGAAGATTTAAATAGTATTTAATGAATATTTAATAGTCAGTGTTTTATTATGAATAATTTAAGTTTTACAAGAAAAGTTGCAAAAATGTTTGTGGATTCTGTCAATTACAGTTCTTAGACTGAAAATCAGAATCAGCAGGTCAGACCCTTCAAAAAGTCGAGAATCGGACGAGAAAATTGAAATCGGTGCATCTCTAAAAATGACATCACTTAACTGTAATGTCGCCATTAAAACCAGGAACAGACAACACTTCTGACGAATCACGATAAAACGATATCCAGAATTTATCACAATACAATAAAATATCATTTTATTGGCCAGCACTAACATCAACAGGGCTTGTTGTTGATCTGTTGTGACCCGCCCACTTCCTGTTTCTCTTGTGCTGTCTGAAATGTATTTAAAGTGGTCCAGAGAGTTTTTATGAACACCACTGGAAGGACTTTATATAAACTTAATCAACTTCTTCTTCTTCATCATCATCATCAGTAGATCAACTCTCTCAAACCTCTTCATCAGCAGAATTTCGACTCGGTGACTCTGTTTGTGTCTTAAAGCGTCTCATTTGTCTCTGGTGTCACTTTCCTCCATTAAACCATCTGTCATCATCAAAGGGACTTTATCTCACAGAGGACACAACCTCCTCACCTGTCTCACCTGTCTGATCGTCATGACAACCGTCACTCTATCTCCGTTTCCACCCAGCAGCTTCGTAACGAGCTCATCCATCCACTGAATGAGCACAAGGTCGGCCACGGCGGTCTGAACCCTCGCTGTTTATTTACTGTCAGACCTTCATCATGTTCCAACCATCATCATCATCATCATCAGAGAACATAAATCACACTGTGACTGAAACCAGATTTGAATCAGGATTAAACAGCCGTGGCCTCGATCCAGAGTTTAACAAAAGGTTTTCATGAGGGAGGATATGAGCATGTGTCCCTGCAGGGCGACCGACCGACCGACCGACCGACCGACCGACCGACCGACCGACCGACCGACCGACTGACCGACCAAACGACAGACAGAAGAGATGAGAGGCACTGACCAGGTCAGAGCCTCTGGGAGGATTAATTCACTTCTGTTTCACCACTACGATCTTTCATCCAGTCTTATTCTCTGACAGAAACACTCGAACCGAACCTCATTAAGAAAACGTCACATTCTGAGAGACGCTGCTGGTTTTAACAGACAGGAAACTGAGCTGATGATCATCTGAAACAAAGAAACAACAAACCAAACCTCATTAAGAAAACGTCACATTCTGAGAGACGAGCAGCTCGTTAGTGTCTCTGAAGATATTTAAGTTTTTCTAACAGCACATAAAAGCTGCTGTCCCTGAATGCATCGTGCTTCAGAGTGTTCAGAATGACTGAAGAACAAACATAAAGCTGCTTTAACATCACATGGCAGAGTGTCAACGTGAACCAGAACATCGGTCCCCCCCCCCCCCCCCAAACGGTGCATTCATGTGCAGAGTGTCTGTCTGTGCAGATGATTGTTGCTCTAACATGTTGTGTTTCATGTTGATTTTACTTTTATTCTGAAAGTCTGGCTAGTGCCTGTGGGTCAGTTGTTGTAATTTATTTGTGTGTGTGTGTGTGTGGTGGATATTCTCAACCTGTGGTCCGTGGTCCACTGTTGGGCCTCAGAGCTCCATCTAGAGGCAGATCACTAATAAATATGATTCTGGTATTTTTCAAAGCTTGTTTTTTAATATTTACATGTTAAATAATTCATATCAATAAAAAAAACTTCAGAAACGTTGGATTTGAATATCAGTAGTCTCTCGGTTTGTCGTCTCGCTAACAGACGCAGCGACACAAACGATCAGAAAAATATTAAATCTGGATTCATGACAGCAGCAGTTTGCTGATCGTCTGTTGAACAGGTGTTATGACCTCAGTCTTACCTTCACAGTTTGGTCTAAGGAGGACGTAGCGACTCTGGCCTGAGCTCCCATCAGGCCACAGTGCAGGTCTGTGATTGGCAGAGAGTGACGAGACAGGACGTGACGTGGTTCAGGGGTGTGGCTTAAATCCAGCTGGATCACACTGAAAAACACACACACACACACACACACACACACACACACACACACACACACACACACGTTTATAAAGCTGAGTCCAGGTGTGTTCTGAAGAAGAAAGTCTGACTTAACAAAGACAGTTAATAACCTCCGTCATGTCACCTGTTATTATCTGACGGAGGTTTTAGGACTCGTTCAGCAGCTCATCCAATCAAAGTCTGACGATGTTGAACTTCCTTTATAATTCATCCCTGTGACATCACGACCGTGGTTATTAACTGTCTCTGTTAACTCTACTTCTCTTCTGTCTGTGCACGCTCACATAAAAAGCGAGTTTTCTGCGTCATGTGACTCCTCTTCTGCAGAAAGTGAAGTGATGGCGAGCCGCCGGTTCAGTCAAGACGAACAAGTTGTTATAATGAAGAGCTGTGGAAAATATAAAAATATACTGAAGCAGCGCTGAGTTTAAAAAAATCCATTAATCAACGTCAATTTTCCCGCGCACGGCCCGATACCGATTCATAAAATCCCAAATCGATTATTTAATGTCTTTTCTAGCGTGTGTAGTACGGCCTGCAGTCTCGCGTGACCAGCCTTTCTCGCGAGATATCTCGTATCGCGAGATGTCGTCGCCCAGTGAGGAGCGTTGTTCAGCGAGAGTCGCCCTGACCTGTGACAGCTGGACTTCCAGAGCAACGGATTCGCACCTGATCATTACTGCTCGCTACATCGACAGCGACTGGAAACTCGTGTCTCATGTCCCACAGACTAGAGCAGCTGAAACCAGCCACACGGCTGCGAATATTAAACGTCCTGTGGACATGATGGACATGTCGCACGTCGGCTGTTACGCACACCTACTCATAGGGCTGCAACGGATCACAGCTGACCCGTACGGATCACAGCTGACCCGTGTCTCGTACGGATCGCGGTCGACCCGTGTCCCGTACGGATCGCAGCTGACCCGTGTCTCGTACGGATCACAGCTGACCCGTACGGATCACAGCTGACCCGTGTCTCGTACGGATCACAGCTGACCCGTACGGATCACAGCTGACCCGTGTCTCGTACGGATCGCGGTCGACCCGTGTCCCGTACGGATCGCAGCTGACCCGTGTCTCGTACGGATCACAGCTGACCCGTGTCTCGTACGGATCACAGCTGACCCGTACGGATCACAGCTGACCCGTGTCTCGTACGGATCGCGGTCGACCCGTGTCCCGTACGGATCGCAGCTGATCCGTACGGATCACAGCTGACCCGTACGGATCACAGCTGACCCGTACGGATCACAGTTGACCCGTGTCTCGTACGGATCACAGCTGACCCGTGTCCCGTACGGATCACAGCTGACCCGTGTCTCGTACGGATCACAGCTGACCCGTGTCCCGTACGGATCACAGCTGACCCGTGTCCCGTACGGATCACAGCTGACCCGTACGGATCACAGCTGACCCGTACGGATCACAGTCGACCCGTGTCTCGTACGGATCACAGTCGACCCGTGTCTCGTACGGATCACAGTCGACCCGTGTCTCGTACGGATCACAGCTGACCCGTGTCCCGTACGGATCACAGCTGACCCGTGTCTCGTACGGATCACAGCTGACCCGTGTCCCGTACGGATCACAGCTGACCCGTACGGATCACAGCTGACCCGTACGGATCACAGTCGACCCGTGTCTCGTACGGATCACAGTCGACCCGTGTCTCGTACGGATCACAGTCGACCCGTGTCTCGTACGGATCACAGCTGACCCGTGTCCCGTACGGATCACAGCTGACCCGTGTCTCGTACGGATCACAGCTGACCCGTGTCTCGTACGGATCGTCCTCTACGGTTCAGACCACATGTGAGCATCATTACGGTGGCCGACAAGTGCAAACGTGCTGCATATAAGAAAACAGATGCAAAAAGAAAACGCTGCATATACAGTCACACAGTGGAAGTGCTCCAGGCCTCTAGGGGCTGAGCTTTACCCCGAGAGACAGACAACAGACGAATCGACCTGCGGAGGAGAGGAAAAGGCCTACGTGAGAAGTAGAAAGTTATTGGTGAGAGGAAAATTGGAGGTGGGAGAGGCAAAAAATCAGAAAATGTAAATCCGACAAACAAACAAAAATGTAAAAATGTAAATCAGCTGCACTTTCATAATACAGTAAAAGATGAGGGCCACATGTGGAAAAAAGAAAGAAAGAAAGAAAAAGAAAAAAGAATACGTACTTTTTCATGTAGCCTCTCCGCCTCCAATTTTCCTCTCACCAATAACTTTCTACTTCTCACATTTTTTTTTAGTTTAAAAAACAGTTACGGGATGTTTATTCTTCATAATTACGTTTCCCCTTTCGGAATTTTTTTTATTTTATTTTATTATTTTTTTAAACAAACTTTATTGTCATGTTGAAGACATACAAGGAAACATGACATTATATAAGCAACATGACATCACTCATACATAAAACAACAGTAAAGTACAGGGAGTAATACAAAACAGACAGTAAGGATTTTATCTAGTAATATGTGCCATAATATTTTCACGTAGGCCTTTTCCTCTCCTCCGCAGGTCGATTCGTCCGTTGTCTGTCTCTCGGGGTAAAGCTCAGCCCCTAGAGGCCTGGAGCACTTCCACTGTGTGACTGTATATGCAGCGATTTCTTTTTGCATTTGTTTTCTCATTTGCAGCGCGTTTCTGTTTATGCAGCGCGTTTCTGTTTATGCAGCGCGTTTCTGTTTATGCAGCACGTTTGCACTTGTCGGCCGCCGTACGTCATAGTTTTTCTGTCACTGTTAGTTCTGTATAAGTTCTAAAAGCTGAAATCTCCATGCAGAGCTGCAGTGAACAGAAGGACAGATGCTGCTGTGTGCAGCTCAGCTCTCAGTTAAAAGTCGTCACGTCGCCTCGAGTGAAATCCAGACCATAACTTTTTTCACTGATGTAACTCTGCTGTCACCATAGAAACAGATCATCAAACTTTGGTGATGTCATGTCTTAACTTGTCCACAGCTCCTCTCTGCTCACCGCTGCAGCTCTGTCTCACCCCGTCTGTCACACAGTGTGTCTGCTGATTGATCATCACTTCTAACCAATCAGATGTGCTGCTGTAGGCGGGACATTGAGTCAGACTACAGAGTGTAGTTGTGTATTATACTGTACAGTGTATAATGATCTAATATATGTATAGTATATACATAGTACAGCACTGTATAAGTTTGAAGTTTTTAATATTATTACCTTTATCATTACTATGATCATTATTATTACATCACATCACTATGGTGATAATTACAGACAGACAAAGATCAAAGACAAGTGCATTTTTAAAATCATTCTAATCCCAACACTTTTTTCTTTTTTGCTGATCTGAAAAATGATCCGATCAATGACTCAAACCGTGATCCGATCTGAACCGCGAGGTTTTTGATCCACTGCAGCTCTAATATTTACAGCATTAGTTCTCTGAGAATCTCTTCCATATTAAAGTAAAATTGATATTGTCACTGAAGTATCCCTTACTGAATCGAAATCGTATCGAATTCAATCGATTTGGGAAATCGGAATCAATATCCAGCTCTGTACTGAAGCAAAAAGAAACACTGCTGCTGCAAATAAGAGACAAACTCTGACTGACGGACTGAAAGTCTTAAAGCTGCTGTTTGTTTCTGAACATTAAACAGTTAAACTGCAGATTTAAACAAGCTGTCAGTCTGACATCACTTAAAGTCAAACGAATGAAACTGATAGAGGATTTTCATCAGGATACACTGATCAATTTTCTAATTCCTGTTCTGAGCTGCAGTTTAATGATTGTCTGATGAAGCTTTGAGGCTTTTCTTTCTATTTGTGCAGAAACAGATTAAAATCTTGAGTGACACCTGCTGGTCTGCAGACGTTACAGCAGCTCTTCAACACTGAGCCTGCAGCTTTTATATTTTGAGCTTAAAAAGATTGTTTCTTTATGGAACGCCCCCCGGGTGACCTTCACTTACAAATAAAGCATATTTTTTCATTGATTTTCACCTCGACCGTAAAGAAGCCTGAAATCATCACCACATGGACTGAAATTTTTCAAAAAGCTGCTGTAAAATCAGGGATTTTAAGCTGCAACGATCCTAAAAACAGCCTGTGACTGAAAAATCAACGTTATCGTGCAACGCGTCTTCTTCGATTCAGAATAATGTTTATTTTATAAATTATGTTCCATTTATAGTTTAACCATAAAGCAGAGACTCAGCATCACCAAACTGAGGTTCCTATGGCAACATGCTGCTGTTTGTTACGTTTCTACATCGCTCAGCTTCGTTTGGTGACATCACTAATCAGCTGAGCACCTCAGTTTATGACCTGTAGAAGTCATGAAGGAGAACATCATGAGAACATTCAGTGACGTCTTCACCACCGAGTTAACCTGAAGCTCAGAACATAACCTGCTCCTGTCCAGGTGATGACTATAACATCAGTTACCACGGTGATCTAACCAGGTTAAAACAGACACACCTTTGTGACACTGAAAACTCAATACACCTGCTGACACGTTCATTTCACTTCACAGTGCAGCCCTCAGGTGTGTTCAGGTGTGTTCAGGTGTTTTTCCAGGTTTGTTCAGGTGTTTTGTCAGGTGTGTTCAGGTGTGTTCAGGTGTGTTCAGGTGTTATTTCAGGTGTGTTCATGTGAGTGTTACCTAAACAGACTCCACACCAGGGCCAGGTTGTCTTTTCCTCCAGAAACAAAATGGCTGCTGTCGTCTGTGAATTTCAGACAGGTGACGTCCTGGTAGTGACGACTGAGGACAGCCAGCAGCTTACCTGTGGACACCTGAACCAATCAGAAAGCAGGAGACAGACAGACATCTCAATGATGTAACTCTTTGTTTGAAGACTCAGTGGTCACTTTATTAGGAACACCTGTGATTCATTTAGTTTATTTGCACACACATATATGTGTATATATATACACATATATATATGTGTATATATATATGTGTATATATATACACATATATATATACACATATATATATACACATATATATATACACATATATATATATGTATACACATATATATATGTGTATATATATATATTCATATATTAGAGCTGCACAGTATATCGTTTGAGCGTCGTCATCGCGGCGTACGCGTGCGTCACATGGCAGGTCCTGTGATGTAGGAGGCAAACTAAACCTGTTCTCCTCTAATTTAAAGGTACGTGACACACATGCTGCGCGCAGCGATCCACCAATCACAATCGTTCTTAATCAGTTCGCCAAAGCAGACCACGCCCCTCCATCTGGAGTGAGTCACAAGATCAGCGCAGGTTAATCGTCCACAAGATGGCAGCAGTGACACAAAGTGCTGTTCAGTCATATTTTTTCACATCGCAGAGTTAAAAAAAATCACAGCGTCAGTTTTTTCTAATATGGTGAAGCTCTAACACACAAAACACTTCAAGGTGTCAAGACGAAGTAAATATAAAACCGATACACAGGAATGAAAATAAACAAGGTGTGATGCATTAACAAAAACAAACAAAAACAGAAAAAAAAGCTCATTAAAAACTTTTTCAGATGTTTTTAGAACAATGATACTGTAGATGTTGATAGAGATGTAAGTATTATTATTATTATTATTATTATTATTATTCTAAAGAGACGTTCCTCTGAATTTCAGTGTGTCTTGGTTCAGGGAGACAATATGGAAGATGGACGTCTGAGCGTCTTGTATAATGAGAATAAATGTCTGATGAAAACTTTAAAAAATTCTGAAAAATGCTCGAAAATTGATGAGTCAGATGAAAAACTTTTTACATGAACAAGTCTGGTTTATGTTCACATTAAAAATTGAGAGCAGTTTGTATTTTCTGAGAAGAAAAGCAGATGAATCAGATTTTTATCAAAACTCATCAACTTCTTTACTATTGAGAAAAACAGGCCACACGGTGTTCCAGTTCATCATAAGGATAAATGAAGCTGTAATAAAAAGTTAAAATACAGGAACGATTTATCAATGAACGAACTCTAATCAAGATTCCAACTGACTTCAATTCAATCTGGTATTTTCATGTTCGTTTTTCATTTACTTTGACACCGAGGAATTTAATATGAGGAACCCGAGTTATTTCAATACTGTCTATGAATAATTCTTCTTTCTCTTGTTACAGAATATTTTAATTAGATTTATTCATATTGAGTCTGTTCTTCTGAAACCACTGACAGATTGATGACAGCTCTTCATTTGCTTCTTGAATCAGTGTGTGAAATTTTTCAGCAAATAAAAGAGGCAGGACATTATTACTGACCCCGAGTAAATCATTCATATATATGAAGAACAAGAGCGGTCCGAGGATGGAACCCTGAGGAACCCTGAGGAACCCTGAGGAACAGAGCAGCTCAGCTCTATTTGAATTTTGTATGTTTAAAGATGCATATTGTTCCCTGTCCTTTAAATAATCAACCATTTCAGAGGAACGTCATGAACGCAGGCCTGTAAACCAGTTCAGACCGTAAACCCGTCTTTATTTTCGTTATGATATTCATTTTTCATAAACCGTCATAACGGTGAATAATCCACACGCCGTCTGGAACGTGCACGGCGGGAAGCGTTTCAGCGGGGACCCATTTCACTGCTGCACATCAAAACCACAGACGTGTTTGAGCTCTAGAATTTTTATTATCTAAAACTGTAGAGATTTTATGAACAAGCTGTAAAAAAAAACCCGTACTGAGGTCTGGACAGCATCGAAATGTTTTTTAATTCTTAAATATATTAGTTTCTCTAAAACTTCAGAAAAACTGTGTAAAACAGATACGGGATGATAATTATTAAAATTTAATTAATTAATTAAATGTGCTAGAATCACCTGATTTAAATAGCGCAGTGACTTTAGCTAATTTAAAGTCGTTCAGTAAAACACCTGTTTTTAGGGATAAACTTAGAACAAAGGTGAGACTAACTTCTTTACAAGACCAGATCTGATGTCATCAAGTCCTGGACCAGAACTTTTCATATCCACTATAATGTCATGTTCTTCTTCAGACGTGTGGATCAAACACTGATACTGATCACTGATCACTGATCACTGATCACCAACACTGATACTGATCACTGATCACTGATCACCAACACTGATCACCAACACTGATCACTGATCACCAACACTGATCACTGATCACTGATCACTGATCACCAACACTGATCACTGATCACTGATCTGGATTCAATCACTGAAGCTGTTTGTTGTGTCAGAAAGATCATCAGATAATTGACATGGAAATTTATGGAGGATTTTTCTTATTCAAGAATTAATGTGTTTTTATATCATTGTTCAAATTTTTCTGAAAAGTTTTTTTTTTTTTTTTTTCAGTTTGTAGTAATTTTGTTAAATAATTCTTATACTTTTTTGTAAACATCGATATTAATTGGGGCGGGACTGTTGTGATCCAGGGCTTAGAGTTTTTAGACGAACATTTCCTGTTTGTTTCAACGAGTAGAAAACAAATATGGATGTAAAACTTTTCATAAATAAAAAGGTCAGCATCCTGATTTTTGAAGACTTCGTCCCATGAGGTTTCCTGCATCAGAACTATGAACGACTCTTCATCCTCACATCAGATCTGTCTTGTGGATTAGTTTTGGTTAGAAAAATATTGAAATATTGGAAAATAATCAAATATATTATCAATCAAAGTTGCAGATTTAGTTGTTATTCTAGTTGGTTCATAGATGAAAATAAGATGAAAAGTATTGATCAGGTTTTGCTTTATGTTTCCTCCTGTTGTTTTGATATGATCATAAAACCACAGAAGAAGACGACGACTCACCTCCCACAGGTAAACAGCCTCAGCGACAGCAGCAGCGAGGAAGAGTCCATCAGGTGAGGCTGTCAGACAGGTGACCACACCTGGACACACGATCTTCTGCTGCAGCTGATCCTGAACAACAAATACATCTGCTTCATTATACTGCACTACACTGTGTACAAATACTACACGTTTACTGTGTGCAAATACCACGTTTACTGTGTACAAATACCACACTACACTGTGTACAAATACCACACGTTTACTGTGTGCAAATACCACGTTTACTGTGTACAAATACCACACTACACTGTGTACAAATACCACACGTTTACTGTGTAAAAAATACCACACTACACTGTGTACAAATACTACACGTTTACTGTGTGCAAATACCACGTTTACTGTGTACAAATACCACACTACACTGTGTACAAATACCACACGTTTACTGTGTAAAAAATACCACACTACACTGTGTACAAATACTACACGTTTACTGTGTGCAAATACCACGTTTACTGTGTGCAAATACTACACGTTTACTGTGTGCAAATACCACACTACACTGTGTACAAATACCACACGTTTACTGTGTAAAAATACCACACTACACTGTGTACAAATACTACACGTTTACTGTGTGCAAATACCACGTTTACTGTGTACAAATACTACACGTTTACTGTGTGAAAATACCACACTACACTGTGTACAAATACCACACGTTTACTGTGTAAAAATACCACACTACACTGTGTACAAATACTACACGTTTACTGTGTGCAAATACCACGTTTACTGTGTAAAAATACCACACTACACTGTGTACAAATACTACACGTTTACTGTGTGCAAATTCCACGTTTACTGTGTAAAAATACCACACTACACTGTGTACAAATACTACACGTTTACTGTGTGCAAATACCACGTTTACTGTGTAAAAATACCACACTACACTGTGTACAAATACTACACGTTTACTGTGTGCAAATACCACACTACACTGTGTACAAATACTACACGTTTACTGTGTGCAAATACCACACTACACTGTGTACAAATACCACACGTTTACTGTGTAAAAATACCACACTACACTGTGTACAAATACTACACTACACTGTGTACAAATACCACACGTTTACTGTGTACAAATACCACGTTTACTGTGTACAAATACCACACTACACTGTGTACAAATACCACACGTTTACTGTGTACAAATACCACACGTTTACTGTGTAAAAATACCACACTACACTGTGTACAAATACTACACGTTTACTGTGTGCAAATACCACGTTTACTGTGTAAAAATACCACACTACACTATGTACAAATACTACACATTTACTGTGTACAAATACCACACTACACTGTGTACAAATACCACACGTTTACTGTGTACAAATACCACACTACACTGTGTACAAATACCACACTACACTGTGTACAAATACCACACTACACTGTGTACAAATACCACACGTTTACTGTGTACAAATACCACGTTTACTGTGTACAAATACTACATAATTACAGTATATTTCAGCTATTTAATATAAGGTCCTCAGAGATGGACGGAGTCACTCACTGTCTGTGAATCTTTGTATTTATTTTCTACAAATTTTTAAATATAGTAAAGAACTAAACTTATAAAAAGTTCTCAGATTAAAGTAAAATGTTGTGTCATTTTAAATATCAGTACACAAAAAAAGACTTAATGTTAATGAAAGTAAATACACTGTGTACATGTACTGGATATAAGTATGATCTAGACTTTCAATCAGAAATTGATCAATAATACTGTCTTTACTATCGATCTGGACAGGACTACAGATTGAAAAACAGGTCGACATAACTGAATAAACAACGAGCAGAACTTCATTTAAATCATCTATATTTTTCCACACGTTGGTTCTTTGTTCTTCAACGCAAAACAGATCCATTTTAAATAAAACCACGTTAAGTTTGGTGGATGTTTGAGACGCCGAATCCATCAGCAGAGCTGACTGATCCGTACAGACTCTGATAATCTATTTGAAAGCAGTATTTCTTTTTATAGACGAGCGTCGTGTTAAAATGACAGATTTTTGAACAGAGTTTGGTGGCGTGTCGTCGGTCAGTGTTCAGGGTGATTCGGGGCCATTTCCTCCACCTGTCCTCCGACTGACGGTGTGTTAGTGAGGTGACGTGATGCGACGCGACGCAGGTGTGTTTCGCAGGACTGTTCAAGTGTGTCCAGGCGTGTTCTGCAGGTGTTACCTTCCTCTGGATCTCCCACACGTTGATGAAATTCTTGCCCAGCTGGGCGGACAGCAGGTACTGGCCGCTCAGCACGGTGAGTGTCCGGGCGGAGCTGTTCCCTCCCCGGTAGGACAGCAGGCTGGAGCCGCTGTGGAGGTCGAACACGGTGCTGTTCCACAGCTGAGAACCAGAGTCACTGCTCACTATCACCTCCAGAGGAGCCGCCATGTTGGCTCCACCACACTACAAACACACGGGCGGGAAACACCGCGGTGACGTCACTTCCACGACCAGGGGCATGCTGGGAGATGTAGGAGCGGAGTGTTTTTATTTGTTCTTTTTAAACTTTATTCTGTTTTAATTTAAAGCTGAGACAAAGAAATATGTCGCAAAATCAAATCAAATAAAACACATTAAAATACAAACTATATTCAGACGCAGCAGTGAGTCACAGAGTGAACAAACTACAATAAATTAACATGAAAGAAGTAAATACAGTAGAACGTGTAAATGTTCTTTATGTGCATGAAGGTATTTTATGTGTAAAACAAATATACAGCAGCGATCACACTTGTCTGGGTTACACTGATCAATAAAGATGATCAGTGTAATCAGTTTATATTTCTTTCTCTTTATTTCTCATGCAGATTACAGATCATCATCTAACTGACATTTTATTGTATGAATAACTATTGAGTGTTTCAATTCACTTTTCAAATGACTGTGCAAATTAAATTACTGTACTGTGACTTATAATATTAAAGCTGCAATGATTTATCAGGTTAAATTAAAAAAACAAAACACATTTCTTTGATTTCACCTTCGATGTGAATATTTCAGGGATTTGTTGTCTGTGGGTTTGTTTCAACTTTATGTTTTTCAGAAGTCAATAATTTACAAACGTAGAAAAAAACAAAAACAAAATTGAAGCAAAGTTAAATATTCATCAGCACAGTTGAGAAAAGTTACATATCGATTTACATGAACAATGTGTTTCAGCTCAGTGTGTTGAGTGACAGTGTTTGTTTCCTGAGGGACGATTGTTGTCGGAGTTTTGGTCCAATCAGCTGCTGACGAGTTCTGAAGGCGACATGAACGTGTTGAGACGTTCTGACGTTCTGAGGTTCTGAGGTTCTAAGGTTAGAACAAGTGACTTCAGAATTAACTGATGAAAAATACCACAGTTTGGCTCTGTGTGTGTGTGTGTGTGTGTGTGTGTGTGTGTGTGTGTGTGTGTGTGTGTGTGTGTCTGTGTGTGTGTCTGTGTCTCTCTCTGTGTGTGTGTGTGTGTGTGTGTGTGTGTGTGTGTGTATGTGTGTGTGTGTGTCTGTGTCTGTGTGTGTGTGTGTGTGTGTGTGTGTGTGTGTGTGTGTGTCTGTGTCTGTGTCTCTCTCTGTGTGTGTGTGTGTGTGTGTGTGTGTGTGTATGTGTGTGTGTGTGTCTGTGTCTGTGTGTGTGTGTGTGTGTGTCTGTGTGTGTGTGTGTGTGTGTGTGTCTCTCTGTGTGTGTGTGTGTGTGTGTGTGTGTGTGTGTGTGTGTGTGTGTCTCTCTGTCTGTGTGTGTGTGTGTGTGTGTGTGTGTGTGTGTGTCTGTGTGTGTGTGTGTGTGTGTGTGTGTGTGTGTGTGTGTGTCTCTCTGTCTGTGTGTGTGTGTGTGTGTGTGTGTGTGTGTGTGTGTGTGTCTGTGTGTGTGTGTGTGTGTCTCTCTCTGTGTGTGTGTGTGTGTGTGTGTGTGTGTGTGTGTGTGTGTGTGTCAGGAAACAGGAAATACCAGAAGATAAAACAGAAACACTTCCTCTGCTCTGCTGGTGGCTCCACCCACAGGGGGCGGTTCCTGTTCAAGTCCACCAATCACCTTCTCGATAGTCACACAAAGCATCGAGACCAGCCAATCAGACAGTGGTGTGAGTGTCTCCCAGGGTAACGGTGAGGTCCAAAACATGTGGAAAAAGAGAGATGGACGGACGGATGGACAGATGGACAGAGGGAAGACCTGATTCACAGGTGAGACTACTGAAGACAAACAGAGGGGGGCGTCGTGTTATACTGTATTATAGCGCGTTATAGTCTGTTATACTGTATTATAGCATGTTATAGTGTCTTATACTGTATTATAGCGCGTTATAGTCTGTTATACTGTATTGTAGCGCGTTATAGTCTGTTATACTGTATTGTAGCGCGTTATAGTCTGTTATACTGTATTATAGCGCGTTATAGTCTGTTATACTGTATTATAGCGCGTTATAGTCTGTTATACTGTATTGTAGCGTGTTATAGTGTCTTATACTGTATTATAGCGCGTTATAGTCTGTTATACTGTATTGTAGCGCGTTATAGTGTCTTATACTGTATTATAGCGCGTTATAGTCTGTTATACTGTATTATAGCGTGTTATAGTCTGTTATACTGTATTATAGCGCGTTATAGTCTGTTATACTGTATTATAGCATGTTATAGCTATAACTTAGGACCCACTTTTTTAGTCTGGCTTTTAACTAATTTTTTTATTTTATCCATTTTTAGGTATTTTATTTATCTTTATTTTTCTCTTTTATTATTGTTTTAATATTTCAAATGTATCTCCTGTGTTTCCTCATTTAAGTTCTTATCATTCAAGATGGCGTTTCCTCAGTACTTAGTTCATCATGTCGTAACGTGAGCGCTGATTGTGTGATCTTGTTTGTGGGCGTGGCCAGGGAGAGCTGTTTATTGTCTTTATCTTTGATTGTAAAGCACTTTGTGCTGCATTTCCTTTTGTATGAAAATTGCTATACAAATAAAGTTATTGTTGTTGTTGTTGTTATTATCATTATTATTATTATTATTATTATTATTATTGTTGTTGTTGTTGTTGTTGTTGTTGTTATTATCATTATTATTATTATTATTATTATTATTATTATTATTATTATTATTAGTAGTAGTAGTATTAGTAGTAGTAGTAGTATTGTTATAGTGTGCTTTAGTACTGTTCTTGTGCTGGTTCTCCTCCAGGTTCCTTACAGTCTAAGCCAGAGAACCAGAGTTCTGTTAATTCTGATGTTCGGTGGATTTGTTGTGTTGTTGAACTGCAGAAATCCAGATGTTGCTGGTCTCTATGGAAACCGTCTCTGCTGGTTTGTCTTGTTCAGTGTCACCAGTTTCTGAACATTTCTTCTCTTTTGTTTTTGTTTTGTTATGTAAACGATGTTGTCTGTATTTTCCTTTTCTTTGGTTTTTAGTGAGTTTGGTTGTTTGTCCTCCAGCTGAACGTCTCGTCTCTGGTGTGACTGAGCGTCATTAGTCTCATTACAGCTGACAGGAAGTGACAGAGCAGAAACGTGACATTCTGTTTGTCTTTGAAATGTTTTGAGCATCTTATGATTTCCTCTGAAAGAAATGTTTCTGTGATGTTTAAAACGTACAACTTACAAACAATATATCCCACAATGCATCAGGCTGAAAGAAAAAACACAGTGATTAACAGTGAAGACAGCAAGCGTCTCTTCTTCACTGTATAATGACCTCACTATGAAGTGTCCATAAGGAAATCCACAAATAGTATTAATATGTCATAACTGTTTCCCTCCTCACCTTCATACAGACATCATACTTTCTATTTACCTGCAGGTATTACAGGTGTGATGATCCTCACCTGTTGCCTCCCTCGTGTCACCTGACCCCACTGTTCACCTAGTGATGCGGTCCAGAATGTCAGGGATACACATATTGGACCGGGACCCGCCTCCACCTGGCTCCGCCTCCTGCAGTAACGATGAGGACTCACCTGTGTCCAGCTGCATCTCAGCAGGTGATGTCCACTCACAGACTGGTGCGGACGGTCTATCGAGCTTCGACCTCGAGTTGTCGTCGACACGCTCCACACATGAACAGCTGGTGCACACCTGGACCTGCGTCACACCTGGGGCAGAACAGGTGAGCCTGCAGGAGAAGCTGTCTCTGAGACGGAGGGTCCAAGTGAACCGTAGGATCCTCCAACACCTGCTGACCAACCCTTACCTGACTGACAGCCAATCACAGAGCAGAGAGCACAATAACACAGGTAATCCTCTGTAGCTGCTTCACTTCATGTTCTCTTGTTGAGTTTGGTTCTTTGTTCCTGTAGAACTTGATTTGGTTCTGTTTGGTTAAATCAATGAAAAAACAGGATGTGATGAAACGGCAGCCATCTTGTTTTCTTGTTTTCCTTCTGTTTTTTTCTGAAAGATTCTGAGATCCTTCAGAAAAACGACAACAACCAGAGGTACACACACACACACACACACACACACACACACACACACACACAGACACACACACAACACACACACACACACACACACACACACACACACACACAACACACACACACACACACACACACACACAACACACACACACACACACACACACACACACACACACACACACACACAACAAACACACACACACACACACAACACACACACACACACACACACACACACACACACAACACACACACACACACACACACACACACAACACACACACAACACACACACACACACACACACACACAACACACACACACACAACACACACACACACACACACACACACAACACACACACACACACACACACACACACACAACACACACACAACACACACACACACACACACACACACAACACACACACACACAACACACACACACACACACACACAACACACACACACACAACACACACACACACACACACACAACACACACACACACACACACAACACACACACACAACACACACACACACACACACACACACACACACACACACACACACACACACTCACACACACACACTCACACACACTCACACACACACACACAACACACACACACACACACACACACACAACACACACACACACACACACACAACACACACACACAACACACACACACACACACACACACACACACTGCTGATGTAAACAGTCTGTGGTCTCATCAGGTTAATTAGTCCTGACGAGCTGCTCAGTTTAATCCTCCTTCCTCTGTCACACCAACCAATCAGAATTGTTGATGTCATCCTCTCCCCTCCCCCACCCCATGTGTGTGTGTTCAGCCTCTTTGTGGCAGCCTGGTTGCCGTGGCAGCAGCAGTTTGAGGACAGAGCTTGTATGAAGCGTCGCTGCGTTCCTCTGAGAGCCGACCACAACCTGCTGACCCCCGACACACACACTCTGTGAGTACACACACACACACACACACACACACACACACACACACACACACACACACACACACTCTGTGAGTACACACACACACACACACACACACACACACACACACACACACACACACACACACACACACACACACACACACACACACAGTAGTTTTTGTTTCCGTCTGATGATTCTTCTAAATTCAGGGTGTTTCAGTCAAATGTTTCATTCATTCTCTTGGTGATCAATCTGATCAGTCTGATCAATCAGTTTGATCAGTTTGTGTTCAGCCTCTTCAGTTCTTGAGCATTAAATACAGAAAAAATCCACATATCAGGAAACAGATAATGAATTTTTAAACCAGTGTTTAATTATCCTTATGTAAACGTGTGTGTGTGTGTGTGTGTGTGTGTGTGTGTGAGTGTGTGTGTGTGTGTGTGTGTGTGTGTGTGTGAGTGTGTGTGTGTGTGAGTGTGTGTGTGTGTTATCATTAACTGTTCATTAAAGGAACAGTTCACCCCAAAATCCATATTTCTCCTCGTCCCTGTCGAGCTGTTTTTCCGGTCTGAGTTGCAGATTAATGGAACTGATGACTGTCAGTTTGTGAAGCTCATTTGAAAAACTCAAGTCAGCGTCTGTTAACAGAAATGTTGAGTAAGTGACTGAAGCTCTGGTTGATTCTCCTGCACAAAGAAAGAAGCTCCTACATGAACCTGCTCACATCCAGGTCTGTGGATTCTCTTCATCTGTTTCTCTCTTTGGGCTCCAGAAGCTGATCGTCATCGTGTTGCAGAGAAATCAAACATGTTTATGGCTGCAGCTCAAAACGAAACTGTCTGGATGGAAAAACAGCTCGACAGGGACGAGGAGAAATATGGATTTTGGGGTGAACTGTCTCTTTAAACAGCAAAATTCTAGAGCCAAATTTTGAGTTTCCTTAGAAACTGATTGATTGGATTAGCTGAAGACATAAAATAAAAATATATATCACTCATTCTTGAGAAGAAGAAATATTATTGAATGAATTTGTCTAAAAACAGAAAGTTTCCCAGTGTTTGAGCAGCATCCCGTCTTTTTTAAACCAGGAAGAGAGACGGGGGTCCTCAGGGTACAGCTGACCCTTTTTATGCCTGATTAAATCATCCACAATTTTAAAGAACCGACACTTTTATAAAAAATATATTTTAAAACAAAGATGATTATAAAAGCACATGTTTACACCTGTGTTGTCAGCAGGTTAGTTTGAGATGTTGAAACACTTTAACATTTTTAAATTGTTTGAAGTTGTGGATTCTTGTCTGGGACAAAAGTTTAGAAATTAAAATAATTAAAGAAAAACATTTTCAACAAAAAGGCTTGAAAAAATACAGAACAAACTATTTTCCATGTTGCAGTGTCGAGTCTGGTGGTTCAGCAGCAGGTGAACAGGATGTTCTGATGGTTCCAGTCATGTTCTGGACATTTTAATTACGTTCTGCTGAGTTCTCCTGTCAGAGCTGCAAAGTTAACAATGAAAACATGTCCTCTGACAGAAGCAGGCAAGTTGACTTACAGCTCAGTCTGTGTGTGTTTAGCTCACCAGGTGAGGCAGCCTCACCTGATGGGGCATTTTAACTGCCTCCTACATGTCTTTGTCTTTGGCGTAACGCCGCTGTGTTCCACATGTGTGAGGTCAGAGGGTCTGACATTGATGTAAACTTATTGTTTCATTCTTCAGCTCCGTTTTATATTTTCACACGTTTCTTTTGTCTCTTCTCCAAACCATGGATGTATTATGGTCTGTCACTGTCAGAGCGTCTTGTTCCCATGACAACTGACCGGAGAAAGACACGGCGCGTCATGTTTATGGGCTTCAGCTGAGGCCACACCAAGCAGCTGGAGCGGATCCAGGTTCGGTCACGTTCAGATTACCGGGTGTGTCGGTTCTTGTGACGACCTTAGTCTCAAGTCTGAGATCACGATGGCGCCGTGTTACAGCAGACAGCGCTTGTTTACCTGCTGTGGCCGTGCTGCTGCTCGGACCCGTGTCGTCACTGGTCTGGCTCCTCCCACCACGACAGAAGAGATCTGTCAGTTTCGTGCATTTGGCCGCATCTTCAATTAACTTTGTTTTCTTATCTGCACCACACATCTCTTTTTCTGGTGGCTTCTGTCTTTTCAGCATCGTTGCAAATCTCGTATCGCCGCTTATATTCAACAAGACCCAGTCTGACGTTACACTGCGTCACGTGCTACCTGCCGCTGCGAGGGTCAACCGCGCCAACATTACATTTAAAAAAAAATTTAAAAAAGTTTGACCACAAGACATCGTCATCTACGCCACTGGTTGACTCACAGCTGCTGTTGGTGCGTTCACAGGTCGGGGGTCAGGCCGCATCCTGTCGTCCAGGTGAGGTTGGAGGGTGAGGCCTCTTCAGCGGAACACCTGAGGGACTTGTCCAGTAACCAATCAACCGTTGGGCCTGCGTGGCGACATCCCCCCACCGCTTCTCCACCTCGTCGTCTGCGATTTGAGGATGAGACAGAGACAGAGGCGGAGTCTCGTTACCTGGAGCGACAGAGGAGACGGGCAGGGCCACGAGGGACAGGTGTCCTGGTCTCCAAACCAGATCTGAACCTGTACGTCGACAGCAGGGCAGGACCTGCTGCTGACAGACAACACAGAAGATGGACGCAGGCAGAGGGTACAGCTTTAGGAGGCGGAGTCAACCTGAACCTCCATGTACACCCACCTATGCTTGAAGAGCGGGGGCGGAGTATGCACAGGCCCCGCCTCAACCTGCTGACAGAACCAATCCGAGAATCATACATTGGCTCTGTCACACCCAGTCAGACCAGTGGGGGAGGGACCAGAGACCAGGTGAGGAGGAGGACCAATCAGGTGGAACTTAATGGAAAACAGGTGAGCATCCCTCAGGCCACATCTACCACAGACCTGCCAATCAACCCCTACGAGCTGACCACTCCCACTCAGACCATCTCCAAGTGCCCCTCCTCCTCCTCATTTCCATCAGGGATGATGTCACAGAGCATCAGGACCAATGGCACGAAGGCAGTTAAGAACAAGAAGCAGAACCAGGAGGATGATGGGAAATGTCGAGCAGCAAAACCCCACAGAGAGCTGGGATCTGGGGCTGAGCTGAAGAAGAGGAGTGTGGAGGATGGAGGGATGAATAACTCAAAGACGACAGGTGAGAACGTTTACATAAATGATGACACGTCTTCTTCTTCTTCATCTGTTGTTTTGTTCTCCTCTCTGTATCCATTTCATCCAGGCAAACTGTCGTCATGACAACATGAGATGAAAAATGTTTGAATCTGATTGAAGGCTGAACTTTACTAAGTGATGAGTCATCAGCTGACCTCACTGTTTGATAAACAGGTCACATGATCTCACACTAACAACTCGTCCTCTGATTTGTTTACAGGTGAGAGCCGAGCCCCACCCACCTCAGACAGCAGCAGTGACGGACAGGTCAGGCAGCCAATGAGAGCAGAGCTTCCTGGTGATGAACAGTGAGTGTGATGCTCCCTGCTGGAAGTCAGTAAACAGCTGATCATCTACATCACAGTCCAGTAACTTTATAAGAGCTGCAATGATTAATCAAATAATCAATTATCATTTAATTATTAAATGAATTGGTAACTATTTTGATAACTGATTAATCAGTTTGAGTCATTTTTTAATTAAATAAAGTCAAAAGCCTCTGATTTCTGAAAGGTGCTGACATTTCTTTCAATTAATCAAGAAAATGATCGACAGATTGATTGATGATTAAAGTAATTATTACAAGAAAGACTTGAAAAATAGGAGGAGGACACGGACGTACATCATGACATCAGTCTGATTTCTGATCTGATAATCAATCAATTATCAATCTTTTCTGTTTCCCTCAGCTTGATAAGAAGAGACGAATCGTCTCGTCTGTCTCTGCGGCGTATTTTCTCCTCCGTTACACTCAGCAGGACTCGAACCGGCAGCCTTGACCGCCTCAGCTCACGGCCCCGCCCCTCAGAGCCTGACCCTGCCCCCTTGTGTCCCAGGAAGTCCTCGAGTCTGCTGAAGAAGACACTGTCGATGCAGTCGCTCAGCATGGTGATCAATTATTAGATCATTATTTCAGGCAGTATTACATCTTTATGATCAGCTGATTGGTTTTTAACTTGGACACTTCTTCTTTGTCTATGTCTTTTTCTTCTTCGTCTGTCTTCTTTGTCTTCTTCTCCTCCGTCTATGATGGTGACTGTATTTAGTTTGTGCTTTGTGGACATATTTTTAATCAAAGAAATTTAAAAGTCTAACTTCTTCTTCTTCTTCTCTGATTAGTGTGTCTTCTGTCTGTCCAACAGGGGTCACCCTTCTTGCAGCTGAAGAAGTCGTCATCTGTTCAGATGTGTGTGTCCTCGCAAAAGAAGAAGAAAGATCGCTGCGCCGACTACAAACCAGCTGCTGACCAGTAAAACACCATTTCAGCACTCAGGTCAGCCAATAACCTGCAGACAAAATTACCTGACCAATTACTGTCTGTCTGTCTGTCTGTCTGTGTCTCAGGGTCGTCCAGCAGTGTCTCAGTCTCGAGGATGTCAGTCGTCCGTCTTCAGTTCGTTCCGTTGGGCGAGTTCTACAGGTTTGTTCTGATGGAACATTTCTGTTGGAGGTTCATCGACCTCCGAAGAGCCGAACGTACGGATTCATCATCAGCCGAGGACGAGGACGGCAAGACACTGGTATTATTGCAAAACTACTGCAAACACTACTGCAAATACTACTGTGTTTGTACTGACAGTATCATTCGTCCTGCAGGTGTGTATGTAGAGGACATGGTGGACGGAGGGACAGAGAAGTTGTACGCTGGTCTCCTGGCAGTCGGAGACGAGATCCTGGAGGTGAATGGAGAGAAGGTGGCTTGTCTCAGTCTTGACCAGGTGACCTGCCTCCTGACCCAGAACACATCCGCCACCATCCGCGTCCTTCGAGACTGGACCGCATCTCCACGGTGACCAGGATGTCTCCACGGTGACCAAGGTATCTCCACGGTGACCAGGATGTCTCCACGGTGACCAGGATGTCTCCATGGTGACCACAGCACGCACTGATTGGGCGACTATGACCACAGTATTGACCCTAACACTGGACCCTGAACCACACCTTCTCCACAGGCCCCGCCCACCTCCAACTGGACTGCAGGTGTCAGAGTCTGAGGTCATTTTACCTGCTGATGTCATCACTGAGAGTCCAGGTGAGGTAGGTTTAGAGGTGATCACCTAAGGAGTGATGTCATCATTAATTATTAACTATTATCAGAGCTGATGAATGAGGTCAGTGCTGCCCCCCCCCCCCCCCCACTGGCACAGACACATGAGCTCACTGACCGTCGTGTCAGCAGCCGCCTCAGGGGGCGGCGATGAGCTCGTTACAGCTGAACGACAGTTTGACACTTTATTTATATAAAGATTCAAAACTTTTCACTGTTTTGATTTTTGTTTCACTTTTTTTCCTGTTTAATAAAAAATGTTCAATGACATAAAGTGAACAGATGTTTTTAAACACTAACTGTTGTACTGATGTACTGTTACTGAATTTTTACAGTATTTAAGGAAACCTCTGCAGTATTTCTGTAATGTGTATTTTTATGTTTGTTTATATTTTCAGACAAATTAAAGAAATGATGAACTGAAGTGTCGAGTCTCGTCATGAGCTGAGAAAACAGGACAAAATATAAAAAAAGTCACTTCTCTTTAATAACCGTTTTCCTGCTCATTTGTTTTTCTTGATATTTATTTATCTGTTATTTTATTTATGAATCCAGCCAATCTGTGCTGATCCATTTGAACTGTGAAGCAGAAACTCTAAATTAAAACAGCATGTCACAATCCATCCATTAATTATTGATAAACTGCTGATAAATTATCAATATGGTACTCAGATTGTTTTGACTTTAAATATGAAAACAGTTTAAATCCATAATTTTAAAAGAGTTTTCTCAGGGCACTTTTCATGTAAACTAAACATTTTATTGCATTATTTACTTTTCATTATATTATTTACTTTTTTACTTTTTTTGTGAAGATCTTTTAATTGAAGGTTTTCTTTATAATAAAAATGCAGAGCTGAATATCATTACAGAAATGTGGAATGAACATGAGCGTATGTCAGCAGCAGCTGGCACCAGAGTACTCATATAAATATAACTTGAACAGGTACAAATTACAAGGACGTATAACAACAAAGAGAAAAAAATGAATTTAAAAAATGTGCAAGAACAGTGCAAATATAACAATATCTAAAATAATCCCTTCCCAGTCACTGCCAGTATATTAGACATAAGCTCACAGTCCAGTCCAGTCTAGTCCAGTCCAGACCAGTCCAGTCCAGACCAGTCCAGTCCAGTCCAGACCAGTCCAGTCTAGTCAAGTCCAGACCAGTCCAGTCCAGACCAGTCCAGTCCAGACCAGTCCAGACCAGACCAGTCCAGACCAGTCCAGTCCAGTCCAGTCCAGTTCAGTCCAGTCCAGTCTATGCTAGTCCAGACCAGACCAGACCAGTCTAGTCCAGTCCAGTCCAGTCCAGTCTAGTCCAGTCCAGACCAGTCCAGTCCAGTCTATGCTAGTCCAGTCCAGTCCAGTCTAGTCCAGACCAGTCCAGACCAGTCCAGTCCAGTCCAGACCAGTCCAGTCCAGACCAGTCCAGACCAGTCCAGTCCAGACCAGTCCAGACCAGTCCAGTCCAGACCAGTCCAGTCTAGTCCAGTCCAGACCAGTCCAGTCCAGACCAGTCCAGTCCAGTCCAGTCCAGACCAGTCCAGTCCAGACCAGTCCAGTCTAGTCCAGTCCAGACCAGTCCAGTCCAGACCAGTCCAGTCCAGTCCAGTCCAGACCAGACCAGTCCAGACCAGTCCAGTCCAGTCCAGTCCAGTTCAGTCCAGTCCAGTCTATGCTAGTCCAGACCAGACCAGACCAGTCTAGTCCAGTCTAGTCCAGTCCAGTCCAGTCTATGCTAGTCCAGTCCAGTCCAGTCCAGTCCAGACCAGTCCAGTCCAGTCCAGTCTAGTCCAGTCCAGTCCAGTCCAGTTCAGTCCAGTCCAGTTCAAGCCTTTACAGAGTCTGGAATGCATTTAGAAAAGAAGCCCACACGTTGTTGAAGTTTCATTCGAATGCTGAAGTGAGGAGCTGATTCTCTTCTGTTTATTTGATGGGGAGGCAGAGCAGAACTGCTTGCTGAGCAAAAATGGAGGTGAAGGATAAAGTACGTTTTTCTATGGTTAAAAGGTTGAGTATGGAAGTCCAAGTGTCTTCTGACAGAAAGTCCTCCTCCCATGTCGTCCCTAAGATCCAGCACCACAGGACAGAAATACCTTTTAAAATGGATTTAAAGAAAAGACTGTTGACAACAAATCTGAGAAAGAACATCATGTCTTGCTTGAAGAAAGCTGAAAGAGTTTGACTTTTATGCTTAAGTGCTCAAATGATGCCAAGATGTTTCCTATGAACAAATCTTTAAAACGCACGTTACCTTTCCTGTGTCCTTCAGAAGACCGAGTCCTGAGGGGACGGTTTGAAAAACTGGTTTGATGCTTTTGGGTTTAGGAGAGAAAAACCATGGAAACCAAAATATTTACTAAATATATTATTCTATTTATATTCTTATAGTGTTTAACCACCAGGTTTTTGATGGATGTGAATGAGGGACGTGGAAGTGAGGATCAAAGAAATGAAAGAATTGATAGATTATCGTCTGAATGTCGTTCCTTCACCGGTCCATGTGGGTTCTCTCTGGGTTCTCCGACTTCCTCCCACAGTCCAAAGACATGCAGCGTAATAAGTTAACTGGTGACTCTAACTTGTCTGTAGGTGTGAATGTGAGTGTCAGTGGTCGTCTGTCCTGTGATGAACTGGCGACTTGTCCAGGGTGAACCCCGCCTCTCGCCCCGTGTCAGCTGGGACAGACTCCACCCCCCACGACCCTTCAAGGATAAATGGTTACAGAAAATGAAAAAATGAATGAATATTGTTTACTTTTTATAACATTATTTTCAGACTCAACAGGAAACAATCTGTTTTCCTTTTTCTGAATTTGTTTATTGAAATCAAATTCACCTGCAGACACAAACACTTCAATCAGTTGCTGCTGTCAACAACAAATAAAATAATAAAGACAGACAATGTTTTCATTCACCCATCAATAACACGACTGAACTGATCAATAACAGTTCAATCAATAACAGTTGATGGTCTTCATTCAGCTGTAATTCAGTCATTGCTCTGATTCATGATGTGTCAATGAAATACACAGTGGTTATTATTGTTATTATTATCATTATTGTTATTATTTTAGGGCTCCATGTCTGTTTCTTAAAGGAAACATGGATTGAACATTTTATATATTTATATAATTAAAATCATATAATTATATCATATAATGAAAAGCACTGAATTGAACAGAAGGAAAAACTTTCAGCTGAATTTATAAAAATCAGCTGAATAAAAAAAACCTGTTCAGTACGACAGAAAAAAATAAAGATGAAATGTGACATTTGTATAAAAGTCTCAGTTACTGAATGAAATTAGCTGGAAGACGACACGATGGATTTATGAAAAAAAAAAAAACAAGTCACCAGAATAAACAGATTAACGAGTTTTTCAATCCATCAGACTTATGAAGACTGTGGTTTTATTTTGATAGTAACAGGAAATATTTTTCCCCACCATGCGTACCTTAAACCTGATGGAGGCAGAACATGTGACTTCATCTGTATCAAACAAGCAGTTAGCAGTTAGCTCAGCCGCTAACCGTCAGGACTGCACTTCCTGCTGCTGCTTCACAGTAAAAGCCTTCCAGATGGTCACTGGAGAAAGATATGTATTGCAAAGGTACAACAGGAAGTGTTTGAACTAAGTTTAGAGTTACAGTTTAACAGTAGAAAAATCCAATGATCAATAAACTGATCAGTACAGAAAAAACAATAAAATAAAGACAATAAACTGACAGAGGAAACTAAAATAAAATCAATAAAACTGTAAACAGGAACAAAAGATTTAGTGTTCTTACAACTTTTTTCCAAAATGATTATTTTTTATCAAACTCAGACAAACTAGAACTAAACCTGAAGTAAATCAGGCTTAAACTGGTGTTAACACAGAGTTAAACTGGGATTAAACTGGAGTAAAACTGGGTTTACACGGAAAAAAGATGACGAGAGAATTGCACTTAACTTGACACTAAACTAGAGTTAAACTGGACTTAAACCAAAGATAATACTGGGTTAACATGTTAGAGATAAAGTAGAATTAGATTGAAGTTAACTGGAGTTCAACTACAGCTTAAACTGGAGTTCAGTGTAAACCAGCTGGTTTCAAAGTAGAAACAGACTCAAGTTTAACTCCAGTTAAACCAAAGATAAACTGGAGTTAAACTGAGATAAATTGGTTTCAAAGTTGAAATAGATGAAGTTTAACTCTAGTTTAACTTCAGTTAAACTGGACTTAAACCAAAGATAATACTGGGTTATCATGTTAGAGATAAAGTAGAATTAGACTGAAGTAAACAGGAGTTAAACTGGAGTGAAACTGGAGTTAAACTGAAGTTAAACTGGAGTGAAAGTGGAGTGAAAGTGGAGTTAAACTGAAGTTAAACTGGAGTTAAACTGGAGTTAAACTGGAGTTAAACTGGAGGTGGAGTGGAGATTTTTTCAGCCCTTTAAATAAAACAAACACAAAGGGATTTTTCTCAAACATTAAAACACATCAAACATGTTTCCACCTGGTTTGACCTTTGACCTCTGCAGTGATTTGAACAGTCAAACACTCAAAGAACCAAAAAAGTGCCAAAAGGAAGGACGACAGTCCAGTAGAATTTAGTTGAGTCCTGCACCGTCTCATATACGCAGTGTGGTCCAGTAAAGTCTGACTGTGATATCAGAGTCCAGTAGAGTCCAGCAGAGTCCAGTAGAGTCCAGTAGAGTCCAGTAGTCCAGTAGAGTCCGGCAGAGTCCGGCAGAGTCCGGCAGAGTCCAGTAG
The DNA here is from genome assembly GCF_056507025.1 of Lutjanus erythropterus. NCBI lineage: Eukaryota > Metazoa > Chordata > Actinopteri > Lutjaniformes > Lutjanidae > Lutjanus > Lutjanus erythropterus. The sequence continues at coordinate 32,906 of NW_028146664.1, read as the reverse complement.
AGTCCAGCAGAGTCCAGTAGAGTCCAGCAGAGTCCAGCAGAGTCCAGCAGAGTCCAGCAGAGTCCAGCAGTCCAGTAGAGTCCGGCAGAGTCCGGCAGAGTCCGGCAGAGTCCAGTAGAGTCCAGCAGAGTCCAGTAGAGTCCAGTAGAGTCCAGCAGAGTCCAGCAGAGTCCAGTAGAGTCCAGTAGAGTCCAGTAGAGTCCTGTGTAAGCAGGTAATAAAGTGTAATTGTTTTACTTTAATTTAATTACTGAGAGAAAAGTGATTTTTGTTTCATGCAAACTGATACATTATGACTTTATCATCTTTGGATATAACATCAGTTTTAAGGTGGACTGATTTAAGGTGGACTGATGGATTTAGTCTGCATCTGTTTTTCCAGGCGCCTGATTGGCTGATTGTCCTCAGGTGTAGATTTCTATATAAGAAGAGTCTCTGATGGACGTCACTCAATCCCAGAATGCTTCACTTTTACGGTCTTGTTGTCCTACATGTGTTCAGTCCAGCTGGTCCAGGACCAGGACACAGATGGACTGATGTCCAGTACAGTCCAGTAGAGTCCAGTAGGGTCAAGGAGAGTCCAGTAGAGTCCAGTAGAGTCCAGTAGAGTCCAGTAGAGTCCAGCGGACGCAGCAGTAAGACGAGTTGTGCTGACAGGAAGAGGCATCCATCAGAGGATGAAGAAGAGGAGGATGACGACAAAGAGGATGGCGAGCAACACACCGATGGCGCACCACTGACGACGATCTGCAGAGACACGTTATAACTTGTTATGAACTGAAACTAAACCACACTGCTGCCTTTAAAAGTTGAATAACACCAAAAATATACAAAACGTAAAACGTTTTATTGAAAAGTTCATGTTAAACTGATTGGTGATAATCAATCAAAGGCATGGATGTAGAACAGGTTTGTAACTGATCGTTACAGATCAATCGTTCAGAACATGTGACCTGCAGACGACACGTAACATCACAGTTTTACTGTCTGTTACTTTACTATCAGTAATAAAACCTGAAATGAACAGACAGACAGACGCTGCTGTGTTTTACTCTGCAGCTCATCTCTGTGAAGAGACACGGATATAAAAGACGTCACATGACCTCCAGTGACATCATCACCATGAGACAGATCAGACATCTTCACTGGGTGGAATGATGCTGTCGTCATAGAAACAGATCATTAAATGTGATATGTGATATGTGCTGTCTTAACACACACACACACACACACACACACACACACACACACACACACACACACACACACACACACACACACACAGTCTGTGGCTCAATGTGTCTGTGCTGATTGGTTGTTACTGGTGATTTCAAACCAATCAGATGATGCTGTGGGCGGGACTTTTAATCAGACTACAGAGTGTAGTACTGTATCATACTGTACTACATGTAATTATCTATTACATGTAGTACAGTGTAGTATAATACAGCACTGTATCATACAGTATAGTATTCAAAGTATACTATAGTATTATTACACTGTAATCTTTATTATATATAATTATTACATTATACTATATTACATTATTTATTATATATAATTATATACATACATATAATTTTTAATATTATCATTATTATAATTACAGTGTTTAGTTTTTTACGTCTGGACTTTGGTTGGAGATCAGATCTTTTTTTTTTCTGCATGAATCATATTGAAAATCAAAACCTGTAATTTTATAAATGAGGTTCTGGTTCTTGTTCTCATGATAAAGTTTCAGTCTGAGACGTTTCATCCAATCAGAACACAGACTGACACATATTTCAGTTATTGATTAGTGTTTACATTAGAGTACTGAATAAAAACTACTATTGATTCTAATGTTTGATTTCTGTCTCTGAGGGTGACATCATGTGTTGCCGGGAAGATTACCACTAGTCATGTGAGACACTTTGGCCAGTTTTTTCATGACGTTGTCCAGTCTGGACTGAGTGTTGTCCATCTCATGACTGAAGTCGTCCAACATCCTGCAGAACAAACACAAAACCACCACAAGTCACATGATGACCAACCAGATACCCCAAAATAAACTTTATTAACAATATTTCCTGAGTTTGAACAGGTCCAAATATTTTCTTTTTGTAAATATAAAGTCATTCTGTTGTTAAAGGAGCAGCAAAAGACTGTGAAACGTTCCTCAGGTGAACAGGTGAGCTGGTAACAGGTGACAGGATCATGATTGGGTGTTAAAGTGGCGTCCTGCTCCGTGAGGTGAGATTCACCACTTTGTGAAAAACAGTTTCAACATTTAAGCAAACGACTTCAAGTAACGATTATTTTCACTGTTGATTCATCTGTTGATCATTTGCTCAGTTAATTGATTAATTAATCCTGTTCAAACATGTGGACTAAACATACTTGCACCTTTGTTCGAATCTATTCTGTAACAATTATTTTAATTATTGATCAATCTGTTGATCATTTTCTCCATCAATCGATCAGTTGATTGATTGTTCCCAGCACTGACTTCAACAGACAGCAGCTGTGATGTTTGGACGGATTCAGAGAGACACATGCTGCCGTCCCTCACGTCTTCTTCAGAGACGTCCCTGATTATTTCAGAGAGACGATGCTGAGACACGTTGTGGACGTGTTCCAACAGCGTGTCTTCATAGTAAAAGAGTTCAGGTCCTAGACTGACCTGGACCTGCAGTCCAGACCTGGACCTGCAGTCCAGACGTGTCTCCCATTGAAAATGTGTGGTGCATTATGAAGGACAAAATAGGACAACAGAGACTGTGGACTGTTGATCAGCTGAAGACGAATATCAAGAAAGAATGAGACAGAATTGACCTTTAAAACTTCAACAGTTAGTGTCTCAGTTCACAAACACTGACTGAGTGTTAGAAGAAAAGATGATGGATCACAGAGACAAACATGAAACAATGAACAGAAACTATAAAGTTGATCAGTCTGATCAATAAATATCTGATCTTTGTTCTGGATTCTACTGAATAAAAGTGCATTGATTTTTTAATTACAACTTTTCTGATCGTCTCCATTATTATTTTTGATAAATGTAAAGTGTGTCAAAGGTCAGAGTGAGTGATGATCGTGGTGAAGGTTCTTACACGGCCTGTTCGTCCAGTTCCATGCCGATCCTCTCAGACATGTTCTTCAGAACTCCGATCGTTCCTGACACGAGTTCCAGCTGCTCGTCCTGCTGCTCCGTGATCAGCTGGCACAAACACACACATTTGATTATTAAAAGGTGCGTCTTTGATCAGAGACTGTGATTGGCTGTTTGATGGTCAGGTGTTACTGTACCTGCTGTTGCACCTGCTGCTCCTCTATAAACTGTGAGTTGGCGTTCTGCAGCTGTCGGTCCAGTCGTATGTATTTATCAGGACCGGGCTGCCAGATCGGAGCCTGAGCACCACGCTCACCCAGCAGAGCCTGGTCGTTGAGACAACACACACACACACACACACACACACACACACACACACACACACCCTGTGTGATGTCATAAATTCACTGACTCTACAGTACGATCTTCATGCCACCACCGGTTTTACAGATGATAATGAATGTTTTCTACTTGTGACACAAAACTTTATTGACTTTCTGCAGCAGCTGCTCTGTCTGCAGCCTTTGCCTCAATAAAGTTTCAGTTACCAAGGAACACACCTGTGTTCAGGTAGGTCACCAGGTGAGTGTGTGTTCACTGACCTGTTTGTTCTTTCTATCCACTGAAGCAGCAGCTGGACTCGACATCTGCTCCTTCATCTCCTGCAAGACAAACAGTCACACAGCAGCCAATCAGATCAATCCATTATTCACAAACCTCAACAGACAGACAGACAGACAGACAGACAGACAGACAGACAGACAGACAGACAGACAGACAGGTGAGGTAATGGAGTGTACCTTCACTGTCTGTCTGGTGGTGGTGATGAAGGACTTCCTCTTGGACAGCTCAGCAGCATCCAGGTTGAACTTCTTTGGGTTGGACTCAACGATGCGTTCACTGACAGTTAAGAAACACATTAATCTTTAAATGTTCGCAACACACACACTGAATAAACACACACACACACACACACACACACACACACACACACACACACACACACACTGAATACACACACACACACTGAATACACACACACACACACACACACACACAGGCTGTCCCCATGTTAAGGATATTGATTGTCTCATCCAGGTCCTCCAGGTCCCACTCGATGGAGCGCAGACTGTTCCTCAGCTCATTGGTCGTCCAGTCCATCTCCTCCTTGGAGGCTCCACCCCCTTCCTGCAACAGCTCGCTCCATCTGTGATGGAGGCTCTGTGCTGCGTTCACTGCCTTCTGGACTTCACTGTTAACAAACAAACAACGTGAAATAAAAGCTGCTGGCACTGAGAATACTTTGATTATCAGTTATCTGTCCACTATTTCTCAGTTAATTAACCCTGAACATCTGTTTGCTCCACATGTTTTTCAAGTCTTTCCTTAATTTTCCTGTAGTTTTCATTATCAATTAACCTGTCGATCATTTGTTTGGTTCATAAAATGTCAGAAAATTATGACAAATATTGATCAGTGTTTCCCAAAGTCCAAGATGATGTCTCCTTTTTTCTTAGCAAGTCTGTCCATAAAAATAATGAACAGAACCGGTGACAGAGGACGACTCTGCCGGAGTCCAACATGCACCGGGGGACACGGTCGAATGCCTTCTCCAAGTCCACAAACCACATGTGGACTGGTTGGGCAAACTCCCATGAACCCTCAAGCACCCTGCGGAGGGTGTAGAGCTGGTCCAGTGTTCCACGACCAGGACGAAAACCGCAATGTTCCTCCTGGATCCGAAGTTCCTATCAACTGAATTCTCCTCTCCAGAACCCTGGAATAGACTTTACCAGGGAGGCGGAGGACTGTGATCCCGCTATACCCTCAAGTCCTCCTCCTTAAATAGAGGGACCACCTCCCCGGTCTGCCGACCAGAGGCGCTGTGCCCAACTGCCACGCCACGTTGCAGAGGCGCGTCAACCAAGACAGTCCTACAACATCCAGAGACTTGAGGTACTCAGGGCGGATCTCATCCATCTTCAGTGACTTCAGTCCAGGTGATGAATGAGTCGACCTCTGGGTCCTCAGCCTCTGCTTCCTCTACAGAAGGCGTGTCGGTGGGATCGAGGAAATCCTCGACGTGAACAATCCTGATCTTTCACCACTCACTGAGGACATTCTTCTACAAAAATCCTGTTTCCTCTGTTTTTTTGTCTGAAAAGTGGATTTTTTGATGCAGCCAGCCAAGATTCAAGTGCTTATAGAAAAAGAATTAATGAAAGTTTGTGTGTCTGTCTGAAACTAGAAGATCTGTTCTTTCTTTTGATATATTCCATGTAAACACATCATAGAACTGAATATTGTTTAGGTTTTGTTTTTGTTAAAAAACTGGCAACATAAAAAAAACACTCACAAGGAAAGAGTTAAAATCCTGATGATGTCACATTTGTTGTTATTTTCTTTCATCTGGAGAAGAAGATTTGATCTCTGCAGGTTTTTCATTATAATGATATTTTTCAAGAAACAGCCCTTTAGTTCTGGTTCTGTGGGCGGAGCCACGGTGTGATTTTGGTAATAATGGCGGCACATTTAAACTAATACTCTGTTTTCTACTCAGCGTCTGTAACAGACTGTGACAGTAGCCAATCAGGATCAAGCTTAAAAACTTTACAAAACTGTCTGTACCAGAGCTGCAACGACTAACTGAATAATCAATTGTTAATCAATTATTAAATTAAGTGGAAGCTATTTTGATAATTGATGAATCAGCTGAAGATTTCAGCTTCTTACCTGTGAATATTTTCTGCTTTCTGTGTTTGTCTTTGGGAAACAGTGATCAATATTTTCTGACATTTTATGGATCAAACAACTAATTGATTAATTAATAATATGCTTGACAGATTAATCAATGAGAAAATTAAGCCTCACAAGAAGGACATGGAAAAACGTGGAGCACATGGACGTTTTTCATCAACAACAAGACTGGATCAATTGTTCAAGTCAACATTATTATTACATGAACTCTAACCTGAGTGTGTGTGTGTGTGTGTGTGTGTGTGTGTGTGTGTGTGTGTGTGTGTGTGTGTGTGTGTGAGAGAGAGAGAGAGAGAGAGAGAGAGAGAGAGAGAGAGAGAGAGAGAACAGAAATTAATCTGCCCAATAAAAACGCTGCTGTGATGTCACTCTGCTGTTTGTTGCAAATCAATAATCGATATTCAGATCACGTGATTCGACTGAACATCTCGTGATCAGATTGCGTTCGATCTGATCACAAAAATATAGTTAACATGCTAACACGCTAACATGCTAACAGCACAGCGGTTAGATAGCTCCCTGTTAGCTCCCTGTTAGCATTAGCATGGTTAGCTCGATGTTCTGACCCTTTGACGACGAAGAACGGATCTTCCATGGACATGGTTCCGGTTCTGGTTCTGGTTCAGTCCATCTGATCCGGATCAAACCAAGCTGGACTCCATCACATTGAAGCTAAAGATGCTAACTGCTAACGGACTCTACCTGACCCTCTGCGCTTTGTTTACATCAGCAGCGGATGTCGCCCCGTGACGTCACAGACTGCGTTGAAACGTTACCAAAATTAATTAATCAAACGCATAAATGACAGATTTTTCATAATAAATCTGTTAATAATGTTTAATTCACTAAAGCAGATTTCCTAACAGAAAAAAAATCTTTGTTGTTTTATTGAAGGTGTAAAGTTATTTCTTTTTTTAACGAACAAAAAGGCTCCTAAAACTTTTGATTTATATTTGTCTTTTATTATTTTTATATAATGTGTTGTAATTTATTTCTGCCTCTTCTGTTGCGTCTTGTTGTTGTTGTTGTTGTTGTTGTTGTTGTTGTTGTTGTTGTTGTCATCACCTGGACTGTTGTGTACTTTCTCATGTGCATGATATTGGATATGGACAAATTTTGTTCAAAAAAGTTAAAAAAAAAAAATAATAATAATAAAAAAAATAAATAAATAATAAAATAATAATAATAATCTAAACAAAACACTGACATTAAAAAACAAGAACAGGAAAATAATTAATATTACTTTACTAAAAATTTAAATAATAATTTGGTCAAGGGATTATTTTCATTGTTGTTTAACCTGTTGATCATTTTCTTGTCAGTTGAAAAATGATTATGGATTATTAGCAGGATTACAGTTCTGAATTAAAGAACAACATACCACCATGAAGTGTAAACACACACAATCCTTTATCATGGCCTCTAGAGGAAAAATGTCCAAACATGTTTGGACATTTTTCAATTGACAAGATTGTGACAGAATTAATCTTTCACCATTTTCTGACTTTTTATGGATCAAACAACTAATTAATTAATCAAAAAATAATGAACTGATTAATCAACGTTGAAAATAACTGTTGCAGCCGTAAAAACACTAAATTAGACTTTAGATTTTATACTGATGTGTCCAAAAGTAACAGAAAGTTTCACTGGTTTAATGTTGTGATACCTGGATTTCGATACTGATCCCGTTTTAACACTTGATTACATGATTAAAGAAACCCTGTGCTGACAGCAAGGGGCAGTAAAGAGCTTTTATACTCCGCCGGAGGAAGAAGAAGAAGACTGTGAGTTCTCGCGATACTTGGCTCCACTCAGCGAGAGTATCTTCTTTTGTGTTGAGCGGACAGCGGCTAACAGCTAATAGCTAACGTGCTGTTAATAAATCCGCTTTGTTTATTTGCTTGATAGCATAGCATCAACGCAGCACCCGTCGGCGGATCAATAAGACCGAGTCAGACCGCCAGTCACCGATCAAACACCTGTCCGACACCGTAAAGGTAAGAAACGTGACGTCTGTTCGCAGCGTTAGCTCTAGCGTTAGCCTGTTTGTGGAACCAGCGTTTCGTTAGCCGACTGTTAGCCTGTTAGCTCGGTGTCGACACATGCTGTACACACACCCTACTGATTAGTGATTATAGATCAGTCTACACGAACAGATTAAAGTGGCATCACTGTTAGTCCGGGCTGATCACTCTGATTATTGATCAGTAACCAACAGCTGCTTATTTCAGATCCGTGAACAGCTGAAAGTGTCCATGGCGCTAAGACGAGGACACATCCGGTACCTGAAGGTGAGTAATCGATACCACTGATCATACCAATAACTGATCAGATCAATATGTTTCACTGTGTGTTGGATAGGTAGAGGTCAAAGTGGGCAGTCAGAGGATTTGAGGGATCAATGCTGGATATTTGGATTTTACTTCGATATTAGTGACTAACATAATTCTGATATCGATTTGTTTGCTACTTTTCTTCATGCAGAATTCACAAAATATAAATGTAACTATTTTTCCATTGATCCATCAAAACTGATGAACACAAAGATCTGTAATCAAAGATGTGGAGGCAGGAGACACTTTGAAGGGACACGTCGCCCTGCTGACCTCAGATCTTCTGTCCACCATGATGCTTCGTCCTGCATGACGAAGCATCAGGGTCTTAAACCAGGGAGTCAAACTCATTTTAGTTCAGGAGACACATTCAGACCAGTTTGATCTCAAGTGAGCCGGACCAGTAAAATTAAAGCAGAATCTATTGATCATTCTGGTGATTAATCGAGTGATCAGATAATATTGCATGTTCTGCATTTTTTTCTATTGCATTACTTTTTCTTTATTTAAGAACAATGGTAAAATACAAAAGAGAAAATAGAAGACAGTAGAGAAAGTAGATTTACTTTTACTGTTTTTACTTTACTTTTTTTTCCAAGTACAAAGGTAAAAGTAAAGATAGTAAAGTCTGCAGAACCACAAACAGAAAATTGAACTAACTCTTTTAACAGAAAGAGTTAAAATCAGAACATTTGTCCCTGACGGGTTACTGGTTCTCCAACACGCCGCCCTTTTCTCCTCTCATGAGTTTGCAGGTTTGTATTTAGTCATCAGAAAATTAGACCTGCACCGATCAATCAGCAACGCTTGGAATCAGGCCGGTTTTCAGCGTCACCGGCCCTGACTGGTGACCGGCCGGTCAGCGTCACATGTCCGATTCTGTGCCCGTCATTGTCACACGTGTTCTGCACGATGGTCACGTGATGCAGCAGACAAACTGACCGTGACGTCAACACAGCGCTGATCACAGCTACACACTCTGACACACGTCTGCATGAAGATGATGTCAGAGACAGATTCAAAGAACAGGATAAAGAGAAGACAGACAGTCCACAACGAGACAGATCAGCTGACGACGTCTCAGATCAGCTGACGATGTCTCAGATCAGCTGACGACGTCTCAGATCAGCTGACGACGTCTCAGATCAGCTGACGATGTCTCAGATCAGCTGACGATGTCTCAGATCAGCTGTAAACTCTGTAGCTCTTCATGCTAATGTTAGCTAGCAGCAGACTGCTGTTCACAGACTGACAGTTCAAATCTCACTTCCTGTTCTGACTGAAGAATAAACATCCTGTGTTGATGCGTCTCCTCAAACATTTTCTCATCCAGACTCCTTTAACTTCTGCTTCTGTTTTTCTCTCGTCAAAGTTTTACCGCAGCGAACTGTTGCACCGCGTCCGTCTCCGGTTTGTTTACATCTGCTTCTGCAGGAGATCACGTGAAATCACGAGATCACATTCAGCTGATTCCTAATCTTAATATAAAACTATAATAAGGCCTGACTGTAACCTGCAGGACTTTGGAGAAGATTTAAATAGTATTTAATGAATATTTAATAGTCAGTGTTTTATTATGAATAATTTAATTTGTTTGTGAATGTTGTCAATTACAGTTCTTTGACTGAAAATTGGAATCAGCCAAAATCAGAATCGGCCAAGAAAATTGAAATCTCTAGCGCTGTTATAGCCTTGTTACAGCGCTGTTATAGCCTTTGTTACAGCGCTGTTATAGCCTTGTTACAGCGCTGTTATAGCCTTTGTTACAGCGCTGTTATAGCCTTTGTTACAGCGCTGTCATAGCCTTGTTACAGCGCTGTCATAGCCTTGTTACAGCGCTGTCATAGCCTTGTTACAGCGCTGTCATAGCCTTTGTTACAGCGCTGTCATAGCCTTGTTACAGCGCTGTTATAGCCTTTGTTACAGCGCTGTTATAGCCTTTGTTACAGCGCTGTTATAGCCTTTGTTACAGCGCTGTCATAGCCTTGTTACAGCGCTGTTATAGCCTTGTTACAGCGCTGTCATAGCCTTGTTACAGCGCTGTCATAGCCTTGTTACAGCGCTGTTATAGCCTTGTTACAGCGCTGTTATAGCCTTTGTTACAGCGCTGTTATAGCCTTTGTTACAGCGCTGTTATAGCCTTTGTTACAGCGCTGTTATAGCCTTGTTACAGCGCTGTCATAGCCTTGTTACAGCGCTGTTATAGCCTTGTTACAGCGCTGTCATAGCCTTGTTACAGCGCTGTTATAGCCTTTGTTACAGCACTGTTATAGCCTTGTTACAGCGCTGTTATAGCCTTTGTTACAGCACTGTTATAGCCTTGTTACAGCGCTGTTATAGCCTTGTTACAGCGCTGTTATAGCCTTGTTACAGCGCTGTTATAGCCTTGTTACAGCGCTGTTATAGCCTTGTTACAGCGCTGTTATAGCCTTGTTACAGCGCTGTTATAGCCTTGTTACAGCGCTGTTATAGCCTTGTTACAGCGCTGTTATAGCCTTGTTACAGTGCTGTTATAGCCTTTGTTACAGCGCTGTTATAGCCTTGTTACAGCGCTGTTATAGCCTTGTTACAGCGCTGTTATAGCCTATAAAGCTGTAAATAAAACGAAGAATCTGATGTGTTTGATTTTAGTTTGTGTTTTTTGTTTGTTTTGTGTTTTTTGGGATTTTTGCTTCTGTATCTGTTTCTTTTTCATGACGTTAGAAACAAGTGTTGCATCTTTACTTTGATTGTTTGTCCCCCATATTAATCAGTGAAATCAATCAATCAACCTATCAGAAGGACACATGACTACAGTTGTGTGTTCTAACGTGTGTGTGTTTGTGTGTCCCAGGTGTGTGAGGTGCAGTCGTCTCAGAGTGATGTCAGAGATGGTCAACACGCCCCCAAAGGAGGCGCTGGAAAGGTGAGTGCCGCTCTTTGATTGGCTGGATCAACTTTCATAGACATTCTGTTGTTGTGATGATGACATAAAGGACTGTGGTCATGTGATCAGGAGCTGTACGATAACGGGTACGGTGGCGAGCAGATGATGGAGGATGAGGACGCTCGGACCAACCTGATCGTGAACTACCTGCCTCAGAGCATGAGTCAGGATGAGCTACGGAGTCTGTTCAGCAGCGTCGGAGACGTTGAGTCTGCCAAACTCATCCGTGACAAAGTGGCAGGTAAGACTACTGAAATACTACTGCAGTATTACAGCAGTACTGCTGCTCACACTGCACAGTACTCAACAACACTGCAACATCAAGCTGTGACAAAGTACTACTGAGCACCATGTCTCTATACTATTGCAGTACTACTGAGTGGACACAGTTGTATTGTAGTACTACTTTGTATGCTTAGTGCTAAACTACTAAAACTAGATCATAAAAAAACACAGTACTACTGTAGTACAGTGTTTCCTTGAGGTTTATTGCTCAGTAAAATGTTCTTTCTACCATCACAACAAATTCCAATCTGAAATCGTTTCTTCTGACATTCTGTCGACTCGACAAAGATTTTTTTATCAGTTACTTTTCTAAACCCACCTGAGTCTCTGTTCACGTCAGCATGAAGCACGTATCTTCACAGGAAACACCTTTACACCTGTCAATGCCATCATTTCCTCGTTCCAAAACACTGATGAACACAAGAACATAGAACATGTATATATACACGTTTTTGTATTCGCTGTTTGTGACAGTATGAAAACAGAACTCACTCTTCTACATAACTTTAAAAGCCAAACAAATAAAATATTTAGTTTCTTTTCGGGGCTGGGCAGTATTTGGGGAAACACTGGTACTACAGTACTAATACTGCAAGTAAAAATAATTTACTGAACACAAGTTTACTTCATAGTTCTACTGTAGTACTACAGTTTACAACCCTGCTGTGTAAAACATAAATAAAACAGAATGTCATAATAGAAAATTGAACAAAGACAAAATATTAATGTTCAAACTGATCAACTTTATTGATTGTTTTGAACATTTCAAATCATTTGGAAACAGCAGTATGGCTCATTGCACAGGTAAACAGGTGAATCACAGGTAAACAGGTGAATCGCAGGTAAACAGGTGAATCGCAGGTAAACAGGTGAATCGCAGGTAAACAGGTGAATCGCAGGTAAACAGGTGAATCACAGGTAAACAGGTGAATCACAGGTAAACAGGTGTGGCAGGATTAAGTTTGGGTTAATGGATGTTAGAACATGAGCTCAGGAACGTTTGTAATTTAATTGGACTCTGTGTTTTTTGTTAATGTTTTATTTACTTTTACACAGCGATCAAACCTTTTCTGGATCGGGGTTGTAGCACTTGGAGTACTCCAGCTGCAGTAGTAGTAGTAGTAGTAGTATCATTACCAGTAGTAGTATAATTATCAGTAATATTAGTGGTATTATCTGCAGTATTTGCTGTGTACTCTCTCTCTCCACCAGCTGTTTTTTTCTGAAGTGTTTTTTAAAAATGTTTTTGGATGTTTTTTGTTTTTTTTATTGACAATTAGGTGATTTTTTTTAAACACCTTTGTTTTTTTTTAAAGGGCAATTCTGTGTTTTGTTTTTCTCTGAACTGATTTTTTTTTTCTGCACTGTTGTAATATTTATATATTTTTATTTTTCACACCAGGTTTAATGACTCAGTCTGAGTGTTTGAAGGTAATTGATTAAATCAGGTTTTGCAATATGGATCAATATTCAGTTTGATTTTTATATTTGTGACATCATCATACATTAAACAGAATGTCTCTTTATTCTTTATGATGCACAAATCCTTTAAAAAACAGACTGAATTAAAATAAATGTGTCCTGCTGCCTATTAAGATTATTAAATATGTTATGATATATATGTATACACACATATAATTATTTATTAATCTGTTGATAATTTTCTCCATTTATTTATTAATTAATTCTGTTACAATCTGGACCAAACATGTGACAACAGGTGAAGTGACTTCAGTCCAAGACGACGTCCTCAAATGTCTCGTTTTGTCCACAACTCAAAGAAACTCAGTTTACTGTCAGAGAGGAAAGAAACCAGAAAATACAAAATGACTCAAAACCATTAATCAATTTTCAGAATAGATGGTGATTAATTGAATAATTGATTGATAATCAATTATTCATTGCAGCTGTTAACATTTCTGATATAATGTTGTAATGAAGGCAGAGACACTGCAGTGAAACAAACCTGAGATCAAATGTTTGTTTTTATTCTTTAAATGTACAAATGTTTTCACCTGTTTTGATTTATTTTTCAGGCTGTAAAGTTTTAATAACAATAATGTTTATATTGTGTTTTAATGACGACTGAACAAGTCAAGAAAACTGACTGATTTTACACTTTGACTTTCTGCACTCAGTTTTTCCTCAGAGTAAACCCTCCTGTCAGTGTTTACAATCTTCTCTCCTGGTGAGAGCGCCGCCAACAGGCCGAAACATATCTAATATATATCCATCCATTCACAGTGTGTGTGTGTGCTGCACCAGGATCAGTTACCTGAGCTCACCTGAACACATCGTGAAGCGCGTTCAGTCTGAACGACACGGTTCCTCAAAACGGTTTGAAACGGGCTGCGAGACGTTTTCATTGGTCGGCGTCCTATAGGTGTCACAGTGCACCTGCACACACAGCAGGATGTTTAATGCACCGTCTCTGAATAAATATATGTTTTACTACGTTTTATTGATTCTGCTTATCGATCTGATTCTTTATAAATTCCTTTATCGATTCCTGTGGATTTTCTGTTTGGAAAAAAGTGTCAACACAAATTTTATTATGAAAATTTGAACTGAACTGTCGCAGTTTAACTTTAAACATTTCAACTGGTCATATAGTCGTTAGTCGTTCAGTTTCAATAATACAGCAGGTTAAATCAACCTGTTTATGATTCAGCATCACGTATGAAAGGCGCCGTATCAAAATGTTCACGTGCGTCTGAGACGGTTTGAGTTTGATTCTCATCATTATTGGTTTTACATGAAGCTGAAACTGAACTTTATTGGTGTAAAGTTCTGTGTCACTTGATGTTCGCGGACTGTTTCTTTAATGTTCCTCGCGGTTTCAGACTCAGCCCTCATTTGCATAATGCTCATGATAAACTTGATAAATCAAATGATCATTTTTTTCTATTATATTTTCCAGAATAGAAACTTGTTACTTTCTGTTCATGTTTGTTCAGGAAACGGTGGTTTATGTTGTTAATTGTTTCTGTGCTCGTTTCGACGTGTTTCGTTTCGACACCACGACTGACGGCTCTTGTATGTTTCACCACTCCAGCTGAAGTTGCTGTGAAAGGGGCGGGGCCTAATACTTGTGGTGAACACTGTAAGAATTACAGGTAACACTTTGATTTGTGTGAAACGACACACAAAGGTGAACGTGGTGTCAGTGAAACCTGAAAATGGACAAACACCAGTCAGTTTAATGAACAGGGACCCAAAATACAATTTCCTAATGGTTTCTATGGTTTCGTAAATTTGGAACCGGTTCTAAAGAGGAACCAGGTCTCAGCCATCTGTAGGCTGAACGTGGCTCTGATTGGTCTTTTTTTGACGGGAGGTCTCACTCTGATGAATCTTCAGTGTTTAAAGAGTCGTGAGTTTTCTAGGTTTGTTCAGAAGAATGAAACTGTTTATTGATTTATTGATTGAACTGAAGTGTTTATTGATTGAACCTAATTAACTGTAATGTTGACGTGTGTTTCTTCAGAGTTTTGTGCTGCTGTCATTTCTTTGTGTGTGTGACTCTCCAAACTGTGTCACCACAGACACTTTTGTTATGTTATTTTGTTGTTTTCTTTGCTTTGTGTTTCTCTAGGCCACAGTTTAGGTTACGGCTTTGTTAACTTTGTTAACCCTAGTGATGCAGAGAGGGCTATCAGTACCCTCAATGGCCTGAGGCTACAGTCTAAAACTATCAAGGTAACGTGCACCAGGTGCTCTTTGATCTTCCTGTCTCAACTCATAGATGTGTTATGATGTTCCTGGACAGCAGAGGGCGCTGTCATCTGCTCAAGGTATTTTATTCAAACTCTGCTGTCATTATTTTTAATATCGACACATGTTGACACTGTGCCGAGCTTTTATTTTCTTAAATTTCTGCTTTTATTTTGACACAACAATGGATGCTTTTGTTTTGTTGTTTTGTTTGTGTTGATTTGGGACAAACTGGACGTTTGTTTGTTTTTAATATTTAAACATTTAAAATCTCTGGATTTCTTTTACTGATTGACAACCTGGATGTAACCATTTGTTTTATTTTGATTATTGTCATTTGTTTGAATTGTTTCTGGTCGTCATGACGACAGACTGACACGCCTCTTGTTTCCTTGCCACAGGTGTCGTTTGCGCGGCCGAGTTCGGACATGATCAAAGATGCTAACCTGTACATCAGCGGGCTGCCGCGGACGCTGAGTCAGCAGGACCTGGAGGACATGTTCTCACGCTACGGACACATCATCAACTCCAGAGTGCTCGTCGACCAGGCTTCAGGTACTGCGCGCGCTCAGTAACCATGGTAACCATGTGAACGATCACAGCTCTCCTCACCTCTCGTCTCATTGGCTGTCAAGGTCTGTCTAGGGGCGTGGCCTTCATCCGCTTCGATAAGAGGGCCGAGGCCGAAGATGCTGTCAAACAACTGAACGGCCACACCCCCCCGGGCAGCTCTGAGCCAATCACGGTCAAGTTTGCTGCCAACCCCAACCAGGCCAGGAACTCCCAGATGATGTCACAGATGTACCACGGCCAATCACGGCGCTTCGGAGGACCCGTCCATCACCAGGCACAGAGGTTCAGGTACGCTCACCTGTCAATGTGACAGATTATTGAGTCCTTTTATTGGACTACTCATTAAGATCACAGTAATCAGATTACTGTAAATGGACTGCGTAATCAGATTATAGGTGACATGGCAACATGAGTAATGAAATACTGACTAGAGAGAGATGCTACGATCGCAATAATCAGATTACTTTTAAGTGACCAGGTAGTTTGATTACAGGTGAAATGTCGACATGAGTATAGTAATCAGATTACTGCAAACTGGCTGAATAATCAGATTACAGGTGAAAGGTTAACATACTTTCCCGTGAAAGAGAACAATTGTGTATTTGTTTAAATGTAAAATCTGATCAATAATCAATATTTTGATCAATACTTGTCACTAATGTTAGTAATAATGACTCAGTGGGTACAGACCAATGATAGAACAGGAAATGACATCACTGTTACACACTACTGTAAATGTATCTCTCAGCCTGTTGCGCTGAAACTGAGCACAGTAACACGGTTCCACGTGGAACCTGCCAGTCTGGTTCTCAACCTGTTTCTGTTTTGAGGTTCAACATGAGGTGTGCTAACCAGAGCAGGGCCGCGTTGACCAGAAGGAGACATTTATGTTGATGAGCGTGATGTCATAAACTCGCTGCTTGAACATTAAAGGCACATTTCACCAAACTGAAACCTGCTGACAATAATGAGACTTTCTGTTGCAGGTTTTCTCCAATGAGTGTCGACCACATGGGCGGTGGGGGCGGAGTCTCCGGGAACTCATCGTCTGGTTGGTGCATCTTCATCTATAATCTGGGTCAGGACGCCGACGAGGCCATCCTGTGGCAGATGTTCGGCCCGTTCGGCGCTGTCGTCAACGTGAAGGTGATCCGAGACTTCAACACCAACAAGTGCAAAGGCTTTGGCTTTGTTACCATGACGAATTATGAGGAGGCCGCCATGGCGATCCACAGCCTCAACGGGTACCGCCTCGGAGACAAGGTCCTGCAGGTGTCCTTCAAGACCAGCAAGGGACACAAGTAGAGACAGAGAGGGAGGAGGGAGGAGGGAGGAATGGTGATGAAGAGGAGGGAGGAGGGAGGAATGGTGATGAAGAGGAGGGAGGAGGGAGGAATGGTGATGAAGAGGAGGGAGGAGGGAGGAGGGAGGAATGGTGATGAAGAGGAGGGAGAGTTGTTGACGTCTGTGAGGAGAAAACTTAAGTCACATGTTTTTTTGTGTGTGTGAGTTCATTTTTTTCTCCCAGCATGCTCAGCCCGTCAGACTGTATGACATCAACAGGAAGTCACTGTAGAGAAACTGTAAATGTGTTTTTTTTTTTTGGAAGCCGTTCAGTTCTCTTAACATGTTAATTAGTAAAGTTCATCTGATAGAAATCAATTAGAAGAGTCAGCTGATGCGTCAGGTGACTGACAGGAAGCTCCAGGTCACATGTGGTTTGATTTTATTTGCTCTTTTAAAAATGGCTTCCAGATGACGTACAGGAAGTGACATGTTGTTTTTTTTTGTTTGTTTTCATTTTTGAGCTCGCTGTGATTCAATAATAAATCTGTTGATGAAAACGTTTCTCTCATGTTTTTACTTCATTAAATCAACACATCAGTTCATCACAGGACAAAAACTCTGTAAAGACAAAACAGAAAAAAGGTGAAAACGATGTAAAAGACCAGAAAAAAACAATGAAAATAAAAGAATGAACAAGGAAAAAAATACAATTATGATATAAAAGATGTCACAATACAAAAACAACTTAAAAGCCATAACATGAAGAAAACATGAAGAAAACCAGATGATAATGACGTAACAAGACAAATAAAACTCAAAACGTATGAACGATTCAAAAAACACCTAATGAAATGAAAATGCTTAAAAGATCAACAAGTTGAAAATTACAGAAGACAAAAATCCTTTTTTGACTCAAATTTTCTGTCTTTCAGGTTTTCCTGTTACGAGGCGATTTTACCTGAAGAAAACAAACTTTGTCTTAAACCATCTTTACATCAGGAGCAGAAACTTTACTGCTCGGTTCATGTTGCGGTTTCGTTGGCGGCAGCGCTGCCCCCCCCACCATAACGCTCCGCCGTCCACCCGTCCTCCTGATCTTGCCAGTGACACATATTGGTTTTTTATGAGTTGTTTTTTATGTCTGGTTTTGCCTTTGTTATTTATTGACAAATGTATTAAATGTTATTTATTAAAGAAATATGAATTAATTTATATATGTATTAAATGAAAAAACAAAAAAATAAACTTGTTTTTTAATGAAAATAAACTAAATCAAATTGTTTTTTAAAAAACAATGTGTGCCAAAGGGCAACGTTTCGACCTGTGAGGCCTGGAACACAAGAACAAACCAAGAAAAACCAAAGTGAGACGTTCCATCGCTGGTCGAAGGCAAAATGAAGAAACTCTGAAAATTACAAACTTAGTGTTTAACTTTTAGTAAAATCTACCAGTGACTGTGGTTTTTAACTGTATCACTGCCAACTCTGTTTAGAAATTTAGCTTTTTAACTTTAAAATGAATTGTTATATAACATCCACTATGAATTTATTTATTTTAATTTTTGTAGTTGTTTCTAATTTTATGTAGTTTTTAACCCTATAATTGCCAATTGTTCAATGCACTTATTTTTAACCCTTACTTTACCCAATACAATGAATTTACGAATACCAATTGTTGTACCAATGTATTTTCAATGTTCCATTATGTTATATATTTTTTTAACCCTTTTACTGCCAATTAGAATATGAATTTGATCGTTTTAACCCTAAAACCCCCAACTGGTCTATAATTTGTTTTTTGTTTTTTTGTTTTTTAAACTTTTTATTTATTATCATTTTTCAAATTTTACAAAAGCAAACAAACAAAAAAGAGAACATACACACGTATAAGAAACAGAAAAGAATGAATACTGATTATACTAACACTGTAGATTAAACTGTGAGGTCTTGGGATGATCAAGAAACATTTGCTTAATTTAAAATAATACAACAATTATGAGTCATCGATCTCTTTGGCTAAATATGAACACCACTTTTGCCATCGCTTTTCTCCCAAATCTTTTTGGAGCTGCAAGATTTAAGTCATTTGTTCTAATACATATAGATTTTTAACAATATTAATAAAAATGGCCTTTTTGCCGGCTGCCAGCAAAATCTTTAGGAGATAAGCATCATTTTTAATCAGTCCATCTGGAATATTTCCAAGATAAAGGGTTGTGAATGTTGTACCGATATTAAGACCCAGAACATTTGAGATGATATTTGCCACTTCCTTCCAGAAAGTCTGACTGGAAGGACGAGAAACCATGAGCATCATCCACCATAACCTCTCCACATCCCCTCCAGCAGCTCAGTTGGGTACCAGTTGGTTTAAACTTCTGCTTTCATGAAAAAGCAAATTAAATTTTTCCAGCAGAAGTCTGTCCATGTCCTGGAGCTGGTGGAGGATGACTGTGTTTCCCAGGTGTTCATGTCTTCCGTTATTTCAGTGTTCAGCTCTTTTTCCCATCGTTGTTTCACAGTCTGTGGTGTCCATCTTCAGTCCATCTTCAGTCCATCTTCAGTCCATCTTCCGTCCATCATCAGTCCATCTTCAGTCCATCATCAGTCCATCTTCAGTCCATCTTCAGTCCATCATCAGTCCATCTTCAGTCCATCATCAGTCCATCTTCCGTCCATCTTCCGTCCATCTTCAGTCCATCTTCAGTCCATCTTCCGTCCATCTTCAGTCTATCTTCAGTCCATCTTCAGTCTATCTTCAGTCTATCTTCAGTCCATCTTCAGTCCATCATCAGTCCATCTTCAGTCCATCTTCAGTCCATCTTCAGTCCATCTTCAGTGAAGGGCAGCGGAGTTTGACGGATTCCTTTTTTTTTTTCTGTGCAGCACATCGTTGCCGGATGCTCCTTCATTCATGCAGGAGTGGGATTTGTATCGCAGGACCTTCTCCGAAATGCTCGACGCCGACCCTCCTTCAAAAGAAATGTCCGAAAAGGCCGGTTTTCTGCGCAACCGCTACCGCCAGCGGACTCAGTACAAACTGCGTAAGCATTGTGAATGTCATTTTAATGGAGGCAGTTGTGTTGCATCATTTTTTTTTTTTTTTTTGTATGATATATTTATGTATGTATGAAGCTATTATGCTTCTTACTAACCTTTTTGTACTCCATCGTACAGATCACTCCATGGACAGACAAGGGAAACCTCAAGCAGAGTCCAAAAGACGCTGGACAAGGAGACATGGAGAGCAAACAGACCCACTGTCGGAGACATCTTGAGGGTCTGTGTTCCTGCTTCCCATAAACCTGAGGACAGTAACGTCCTCATACAGTCCATCACCCAGAAGAAGTGGACGGACCTGGAAATCAAAGATTTTGGCCATAAAAAAGGAAAAGATAAACTTGACTTGGATTCCAATCATGTTTTAAGTGGGAGTGATTATTTCTGTGTTCACATAATGACTGAAGCTTTTCTATTGGATTTTTTCACAGGTGTCATCGCAGTGATTCCTTTTGATAAAGGAGACACTGTGTGACAACGGGACAGAAATCCTGGAAGTGGAAGGGAAGCAGAGGCCACAGTCGGGGTTTCTCTTCTTCTTCAAGGACAACAGTGGAAGAGTAATTTGTGGAGATGCAACTGCGTCCTCATGTCTTTGCCATTCACACAAAGAAACACTTGAACGATCAATCATTCTCGCAAAAACCCCAACGTCACTGTGGCTGGATAGTTGAGATTTTCTTGTCTGATGCTGATGCTGAGTTGATCCTATGTTGATTTTCAGCGAGTTTATTCTCCTCCTCCTTCTGTTTTGATATTCCTTCTTTGTGATTGGATTTTGTCGCGTGTGATAACTTTATCATTTGTGAAGAATGAAAATAAATTTGCAGATATTGTATTCCTTGTTTGGAAAACAACCACGGCACAAGTCATCGGGGAATACATTTTGAGGGTCAATTTGATTTTTGGGAAAAATTTACCGTATCGGACAGAAGTTGCGTTAGACTTTTTCATTGTCTGTCATTTTCACTGACAGGGTCATAAAAATCCCGTCATAATCTATTTTTACCGTCACTTTAATTTTTAAAATGATAATAATTTCATATTCAACAGCATTTACTTTTGATTCATTTTTAATTAATATTCAGTCCAAACAGAGAATCCACACCGCGCCTCTTTTATCAACGCCGTCATCATTATTGGGCTTTTTGAAGAAACTTCAGCTGCTGTGACACGAGATGCGTTTGAGATGATCCAGGTCTGCGCAGAATCGACCAGCGGCGGTCGGCGCACAATGCATGCTGGTTAGATTTGTGTCTGACTTGCTCTGACGTCATGCACACGTGGGCAACGATGACCTCATGAGATCGAGGCGCCGCAGTTTGTAGAGTCAGGCGCCGCAGCTGCTCTCCACCGACTGCAAACACCTGACTGTCACCTGATCGATGAGCTGGCAGGCTCTGATTGGCTCTTAACTTTGACAACAAACACCACATGTTGTATGAAATAGTAATTTTCTGTGTAACTGTAATATTTAATGACATATTGATCTTCTGTTGTCTGATGAATAATCAGATATTTAGTGTCTGATAATAATAAAGGTTCTATATGACTGATCAAAAGAACAGTTTGGTTCTTTACAAGGCAGATAAAAGAACCGATGAGTCAAAAGGAGGATCTCTTCTATTTTAACTTCAATCAACGATCAAGAACGCACTTTATTTCTTCAGCTGTGATCAATGACCTGCAGACTACAGGTGACCTGCAGGTGATCTGACAGGATGTTCGTGTCTCTTCCTCTAGTCTCTCTGAAGTCTGTTGAAAACTGTCCGACTGGACTGCAGACTTTCGTCTCCACCTCCTGATCTCGT
Organism: Lutjanus erythropterus; assembly: GCF_056507025.1. NCBI lineage: Eukaryota > Metazoa > Chordata > Actinopteri > Lutjaniformes > Lutjanidae > Lutjanus > Lutjanus erythropterus. The sequence continues at coordinate 11,067 of NW_028146664.1, read as the reverse complement.
CTCTCCAGACGAGGCGCAGTTCATCTCCAACGAACCTAATAGCTAATTAATCTGCTCACTCGCCACCAAGTGGTCAGGAGTGTGAATTGCAACCTGTCAAAATGACAGATGACCTTCAGATTTTTCCGTCACCGTTTTAAAAAACGGTCAACGACGTAAAATATTCGGTTCACGCGACTCCTGGTATCGGATATAAACACCCAAATACTCAAACATTTCTCCATTGAGCTTCACTGCTGCTTTTATTCCATCAATATTATCTTCTATTTAAACTTTGTCCAATGGACATTTATTCTATGGAAAACAGCTGTAATGGGAAACAAGACTTCAGGTTAAAATAATATTTATTAAATGAAAACATCAAGGCATCAATAAAGATACTCAAATAAAGAATAATAATAAATACAAGTGCTTTTGGGTTTATGGAAGAAAAAAACCTTTATCCTCTTAAAAAAACAAATAAAGAAATTGTTACTGATAAAAATTAGAATAAATGTGTAAACAAACAAACAAACAAACAAAAAATGAACTAATAAAGACTAATTTCTAATTGAGAAAACTTTAAGTATTAAATAAAGTAAAAAAAAAAAAAAAAGAAGAAGTGAAAGGGGGTAGAAAAGCATTTCTTACTGTGTCAGGGAAGCAAGAGTCAAGTATCTGGTTATTGATCGCTTGTCTCCATCTACAGGACAGAAAGAGTCACTGCATTAAGTGAACCATCAAACAATTCAGCAGCACATGGAGATTCAGTTTACAGACTCTGCAAAGCCTCTAAAGCAATAGTCAAATAAAACATAATTATTTTCCAAAAGATGAAATTAGAGCAGATAATTTGAATTTCGGAGACAGAATTCACAGAATAAAGACAAAAAATATATGTATAACTTCTGCTGTTGTGGTTTGTGGCAGTCCTTTGTCCTTCCGGGACACACAGCTTTCACCGGCTCAGGTTTTCACTGTTGGGAAGAGGAGGAGCTAAATATGATCATTGGCAATAATTCATAATTAATATTAATTATGGATTATCAAAATATTTGATTAATTAATGAATAATTAATTAATTATTAAATAAGCACCACCGGGAAAACCCGGACCAGAGATCAGGTGCAAATTCAGTCTCAAAGTGTTCAGTTAGGAAGCTGATCCTAGAAGAGATCAGCAACTATAAGATGAACAGGAAGCAGCTCAGGTTCACTTTATCAACCAGCTTCATCACAAAACACATGAAAAAAAAACTTCTCTTTGCAGGATAACAGAGTTTATTCACACTGATCACATTAATTTACAACCAACATCAACATTTCTGCATAAACACTGTTAACTATAACACGTTACAAAACCCGCAAGCATCAAGGAGGGTGTGTGTGTGTGTGTGTGTGTGTGCGTGTGTGTGTGTCTGTGTGTGTGTGTGTGTGTGTGTGTGTGGGTGTGTGTGAGTGTGTGAGAGAGAGGGGTGTGTGAGCCCAAGCGGGGGCGGCGTAAAGCGTAGCAAGATGGCGGCTGTGACGCTGCAGGCTACGTCACGCGAGGGTCACTGGTCACGTCACGTAATGGCAGCTCGCCAAGAAAGCACGTGATGTGACAACAAAAGGAGGCGAGCGGGAGGTTCAAATGACTCAGTTCCAACTGTAGGTTAGTAGAAGAGAGAGAGAGAGAGAGAGAGAGAGAGAAGCGTACAGAAGTATGGTCACGCAGGCGGTATTGAGATGCAGTAACCCGTCTGTGTTACGCAGAGACGCGCTCGGCTCAGCTGGTGAGTGGCGTTAATCTGGACATTGAACCAACACAGCCGAAGTACTGATCAATCCCACATGTGGGGCGACACAATATCGGTCCGATGAAGTCGGATCACTATGTAACACAAGCAGATGCAAACGAGCAGGAGAACAACAGGCATCAGCAACACAGGCAATATTCTTACAGTATTAATGCAGCCAAAAAACGGATGCGGCGACCCGTATCAACAAACCCTTTACAAAACACACACTTACTAATATCTGCCCAGGGTTAGGAGTTAGGTAAGGGTATGATAACCACGATCGGGAAAGTGCCGATCCTCAACGGAGTGAGCTAGAGCCACAGGACCTTCACCTACCCCCCCATTTGTAGGCCTTCCGAATCCAACGGTGCCACTTTCAAGTCTCTACGAGGTCGGGAAGCGTGATTTTCTAATTGTATAAGCTTTTTCCCTCCTTCGGCCAAGCCTGAAGGAAGGACGCACCCCCCTCAGTCACCGACAACCGTGACCGGTCATCGGCTGAGACTATCAGCTCCAGTGTTGGAACTTGGGTGCATGTCGCCATGCATTACCATCCATGGTGGGATGGCCAGGCACACGCACGTGACCAGGGATGACCACGGTAGATCACCCATGTGGGAGACTATCGGCTCCAGGGTTGGAACCGGCATGGATCCGCATCCATGTGTCCGACAATCGGCTCCAGGGTTGGAACCGGCATGGATCCGAATCCATGTGGGAGACTACGAACGCCAGTGTGGGAACCGGCAGGCATATGGCCATGGTGAGCCACATTCTTACAAGTCCCATGATGTCACTTGGTATTTATCCCCTGCTACGGTCACGGGTACGTCAAAGTAGGTTCCCGAAAGAAATCCGAGACACGTACGTCCCCGCGTCTGCCCCGTCGCCAGTAATCCAAAAATGTATCTCTTACGAAGATCCGACGTTCCCGAGCCGAGTTATTGAGGAAAAACCGTGTTTGGCCAGACCCACAATGCATTGCAGCTGAGCAGTGGGCGTATCCGTTTACGTTTCTCGAAATAACTTTTGATCCGTAAGTGTTAGAGACTTGGAACCAACTCCTACCCCCCCATTATCGAGGACGGGCTTTCCAACGGTACCTGTCGCATCACCGTACGACGTCGGGAAGTGGGCGTAACTTGTCAAAACAGTGAACGGTAGGAGTGAAAATTTCACTAAGTGCCACAGCCCAAAAATGTCTTCCAGAAAGTAGTTAGGAGCACGTTTCAGGCTGTTCTGAGTCCAGTGGACATGCTTCCACGGGTACTTTTTTCGACATTGTACTGCATATAACTCCTAAGTCTTATCAGATAGAGACATGGGTCCTTCACCTACCCCCCCATTTGTGGACCTTCTGAATCCAACGGTATCACCCCTGAGTCTGTAGGACTTACCGTTGAAAAGTTGTTGCACAACATGTGAGATAGAGACCTGGGACCATCACCTATCCCCCCATTTGTGCATATCCTGAATCCAATGCTACCACCCTTGAGTCCCTAGGACTTACCGTTCAAAAGTTGTTGCACAACATGTGAGATAGAGACCTGGGACCATGACCTACCCCCCCATTTGTGCATACCCTGAGTCCAACAGTACCCTTCTTGAGTCTCTACGACGTACGGTTCTCGAGTTATCACCAAAATAAAATTCCCCATTCAAGTCAAAGGGAGGAGTGAAAATTTCACTAAGTGTCACAGCCCAAAAATCTCTTCCAGAAAGTGGTTAGGAGCATGTTTCAGACCGTTCTGAGTCGACTGGACATGCTTCCATGGGTAGTTTTTTGGAAATTGCAACACCCATAACTC
>NW_028146663.1:105000-107500 GCF_056507025.1 Lutjanus erythropterus | reverse complement strand
CAGCGGGTCGTCTCGTCTGAGCTGAGGTCGTAGTCGAAAAAAACACCCCCTCTCCTCGGGGCGGGGGAGGAGGTTTCGTGGCTCCGTCCGTCCGTCCGACCGGCCGGCCGGCCGAGCGAACGACGGGCGGAGGAGGCTCACGGGCTTCGGCGAGGCCCGGCGGAGGTCGACGCGCGCCCCCCCCACCGTGACGGAGTTACACGGCGTATGGCCCGGCGGTTAACCCCCCCCTGGCCCGGGGAGGGATTCGGCCGGACGGGCCGCGCCGGAACGCCGCCGACGGGGAGGGCCGGACCTCCGGTGGAGGGCCGTCTGCACCTAGGGGGACGAAGGCAACGGATGCCTGCGACGACCCCGGCCGCGGAGGAGAGGGTCCCCCGTCTCCGATTGATGACAACGCGACACTCAGACAGGCGTAGCCGCGGCGCTCAACCGCGGCCGCAATGTGCGTTCGAAGAGTCGATGATCGATGTTTGGGGTTGTGGCAATTCACATCATTTCTCGCAGCTGGCTGCGTTCTTCATCGACACACGAGCCGAGTGATCCACCGCTCAGAGTTGTCATTTTTGAGGCATAAACCTTGCAGGGGGAGGAGACAAGTTTTCAGAGACGACGTTTCTTTATTTGGGACACGGGAACCCCCGGGCGCTACCCCCTTCCGCCGGACGGGGGAGACATTAAACCCCCCGCCAAGCCCCGAAGGGGAGAGGCGAGTTGGGTACCCGGAGGCGCGAGTGCGGGCGACCTCGCCGCGCTCACGTGGGCAACCGTTTAACGCCAACAAGGTAGGGGCCCCGCCGGGGGAGGGCGCGCAGACACTTGAAGCCGTAGACCCGTCGCCCTAAGGGTGGAGACGGGAGCGGGGCGGTCTGCGCGACGGCGTTCGCTTGACGGGGGACCCGGCGGCCCCGACACGGAGCCGGAGCCGGAGACCAGGGTTGACCGAGGCCGCGGCGTGGGACGCCGCCACCAAGGGATTTGCGCTTTGGGGGAAACCCAGCCCCGAAGTACCGGACGCCCGGACGGACTCCGTGCGGGGAGACCCCTCGGCATGTGGGAAGGGAAAGAAGATGGTGGGGAAAAAAAAAGAACCGGTCTTTTTTTTTTTTTTTGTCCCTTTTCCCGATCCGGCAATGATCCTTCCGCAGGTTCCCCTACGGAAACCTTGTTACGACTTTTACTTCCTCTAGACAGTCAAGTTCGGGCGACTTCCCGGCACCGCCAGGGACTCGGGTCGAGAGCCCCCGGCGTGCAGGTCCGACGACCTCGCTGGGCCGTCCGATCGGTAGTAGCGACGGGCGGTGTGTACAAAGGGCAGGGACTCAATCGGTGCTGGCTGGTGACCCGCGCCTACTGGGAATTCCTCGTTCGTGGGGAAGAATCTCAATCCCCAGTCCCAATCACGAGCGTGGGTTTCACAGGATTACCTCGGCCTCTCGGCTTAGGTGACGACGCCCGCTGACCCGCTCAGTGTAGCACGCGTGCGGCCCCGGACATCTAAGGGCATCACAGACCTGTTATAGCTCCATCTCACGTGGCTTCCGAACCACTTGTCCCTCTAAGAAGCTCGCACGCCGACCGCCAGAGGGCCGCGTAGCTAGTTAGCATGTCGGGGCCTCGCCCGTTATCGGAATTAACCAGACAGATCGCTCCACCGACTAAGAACGGCCATGCACCACCACCCACAAAATCGAGAAAGAGCTCTCAATCTGTCAATCCTTCCTGTGTCCGGACCGGGTGAGGTTCCCCGCGTTGAGTCGAATTAAGCCGCAGGCTCCACTCCTGGTGGTGCCCTTCCGTCAATTCCTTTAAGTTTCAGCTTTGCAACCATACTCCCCCCGGAACCCAAAGACTTCGGTTTCCCGGGAGCTGCCCGGCGGGTCATTTGCTATGGGTCGACGCCGCCGGATCGCTAGTCGGCATCGTTTACGGTCGGAACTACGACGGTATCTGATCGTCTTCGAACCTCCGACTTTCGTTCTTGATTAATGAAAACATTCTTGGCAAATGCCTTCGCTTCTGCGCGTCTTGCGCCGGTCCAAGAATTTCACCTCTAGCGGCGCAGTACGAATGCCCCCGGCCGTCCCTCTCAATCATGGCCCCGGTCCACAGAAAAACCCACAAAATAGGACCGCGGTCCTATTCCATTATTCCTAGCTTCAGTGATGCGGGCGGCAAAGGCCTGCTTTGAACACTCTCCTTTTTTCAAAGTAAACGCCTCGGACCCCGCGGGACACTCAGCCAAGAGCATCGAGGGGGCGCCGAAAGCCACAGGGCGCGGTCGGGGCCCCCCGCGTTTTTGCCGCGGTGCGGCGCCTCGCGGCGCGACCGCGGCGGAGGGGCCCCCGCCCGAGATCCAACTACGAGCGTTTTAACTGCAGCAACTTTAGGGTACGCTATTGGAGCTGGAATTACCGCGGCTGCTGGCACCAGACTTGCCCTCCAATGGCTCCTCGTTAAAGGGCTTAAAGTGTACTCATTTCGGTCGCGGCTCCTCACC
>NW_028146663.1:95000-97500 GCF_056507025.1 Lutjanus erythropterus | reverse complement strand
GGGTCCCCCGTCTCCGATTGATGACAACGCGACACTCAGACAGGCGTAGCCGCGGCGCTCAACCGCGGCCGCAATGTGCGTTCGAAGAGTCGATGATCGATGTTTGGGGTTGTGGCAATTCACATCATTTCTCGCAGCTGGCTGCGTTCTTCATCGACACACGAGCCGAGTGATCCACCGCTCAGAGTTGTCATTTTTGAGGCATAAACCTTGCAGGGGGAGGAGACAAGTTTTCAGAGACGACGTTTCTTTATTTGGGACACGGGAACCCCCGGGCGCTACCCCCTTCCGCCGGACGGGGGAGACATTAAACCCCCCGCCAAGCCCCGAAGGGGAGAGGCGAGTTGGGTACCCGGAGGCGCGAGTGCGGGCGACCTCGCCGCGCTCACGTGGGCAACCGTTTAACGCCAACAAGGTAGGGGCCCCGCCGGGGGAGGGCGCGCAGACACTTGAAGCCGTAGACCCGTCGCCCTAAGGGTGGAGACGGGAGCGGGGCGGTCTGCGCGACGGCGTTCGCTTGACGGGGGACCCGGCGGCCCCGACACGGAGCCGGAGCCGGAGACCAGGGTTGACCGAGGCCGCGGCGTGGGACGCCGCCACCAAGGGATTTGCGCTTTGGGGGAAACCCAGCCCCGAAGTACCGGACGCCCGGACGGACTCCGTGCGGGGAGACCCCTCGGCATGTGGGAAGGGAAAGAAGATGGTGGGGAAAAAAAAAGAACCGGTCTTTTTTTTTTTTTTTGTCCCTTTTCCCGATCCGGCAATGATCCTTCCGCAGGTTCCCCTACGGAAACCTTGTTACGACTTTTACTTCCTCTAGACAGTCAAGTTCGGGCGACTTCCCGGCACCGCCAGGGACTCGGGTCGAGAGCCCCCGGCGTGCAGGTCCGACGACCTCGCTGGGCCGTCCGATCGGTAGTAGCGACGGGCGGTGTGTACAAAGGGCAGGGACTCAATCGGTGCTGGCTGGTGACCCGCGCCTACTGGGAATTCCTCGTTCGTGGGGAAGAATCTCAATCCCCAGTCCCAATCACGAGCGTGGGTTTCACAGGATTACCTCGGCCTCTCGGCTTAGGTGACGACGCCCGCTGACCCGCTCAGTGTAGCACGCGTGCGGCCCCGGACATCTAAGGGCATCACAGACCTGTTATAGCTCCATCTCACGTGGCTTCCGAACCACTTGTCCCTCTAAGAAGCTCGCACGCCGACCGCCAGAGGGCCGCGTAGCTAGTTAGCATGTCGGGGCCTCGCCCGTTATCGGAATTAACCAGACAGATCGCTCCACCGACTAAGAACGGCCATGCACCACCACCCACAAAATCGAGAAAGAGCTCTCAATCTGTCAATCCTTCCTGTGTCCGGACCGGGTGAGGTTCCCCGCGTTGAGTCGAATTAAGCCGCAGGCTCCACTCCTGGTGGTGCCCTTCCGTCAATTCCTTTAAGTTTCAGCTTTGCAACCATACTCCCCCCGGAACCCAAAGACTTCGGTTTCCCGGGAGCTGCCCGGCGGGTCATTTGCTATGGGTCGACGCCGCCGGATCGCTAGTCGGCATCGTTTACGGTCGGAACTACGACGGTATCTGATCGTCTTCGAACCTCCGACTTTCGTTCTTGATTAATGAAAACATTCTTGGCAAATGCCTTCGCTTCTGCGCGTCTTGCGCCGGTCCAAGAATTTCACCTCTAGCGGCGCAGTACGAATGCCCCCGGCCGTCCCTCTCAATCATGGCCCCGGTCCACAGAAAAACCCACAAAATAGGACCGCGGTCCTATTCCATTATTCCTAGCTTCAGTGATGCGGGCGGCAAAGGCCTGCTTTGAACACTCTCCTTTTTTCAAAGTAAACGCCTCGGACCCCGCGGGACACTCAGCCAAGAGCATCGAGGGGGCGCCGAAAGCCACAGGGCGCGGTCGGGGCCCCCCGCGTTTTTGCCGCGGTGCGGCGCCTCGCGGCGCGACCGCGGCGGAGGGGCCCCCGCCCGAGATCCAACTACGAGCGTTTTAACTGCAGCAACTTTAGGGTACGCTATTGGAGCTGGAATTACCGCGGCTGCTGGCACCAGACTTGCCCTCCAATGGCTCCTCGTTAAAGGGCTTAAAGTGTACTCATTTCGGTCGCGGCTCCTCACCAGAGGCCCGCACCGCTATTTATCGTCACTACCTCCCCGAGTCGGGAGTGGGTAATTTGCGCGCCTGCTGCCTTCCTTGGATGTGGTAGCCGTTTCTCAGGCTCCCTCTCCGGAATCGAACCCTGATTCCCCGTTACCCGTCGTCACCACGGTAGGCGCGTAGCCTACCGTCGACAGTTGATAGAGCAGACATTCGAATGAGACGTCGCCGCCGCGGGGGGCCAGCGATCGGCTCGAGGTTATCCAGAGTCACCAAAGCTTGCACGGTCGGGGGTCCCCCCCCGCCGCCGCCGCCCCCCCGGCAAAACCCCGCCCCAGCGAAAAGACGAACCGGATACCGCGACCCGGTATGCCCCGTGAGACGGAGAGAG
>NW_028146663.1:82500-87500 GCF_056507025.1 Lutjanus erythropterus | reverse complement strand
TCGCCGCGCTCACGTGGGCAACCGTTTAACGCCAACAAGGTAGGGGCCCCGCCGGGGGAGGGCGCGCAGACACTTGAAGCCGTAGACCCGTCGCCCTAAGGGTGGAGACGGGAGCGGGGCGGTCTGCGCGACGGCGTTCGCTTGACGGGGGACCCGGCGGCCCCGACACGGAGCCGGAGCCGGAGACCAGGGTTGACCGAGGCCGCGGCGTGGGACGCCGCCACCAAGGGATTTGCGCTTTGGGGGAAACCCAGCCCCGAAGTACCGGACGCCCGGACGGACTCCGTGCGGGGAGACCCCTCGGCATGTGGGAAGGGAAAGAAGATGGTGGGGAAAAAAAAAGAACCGGTCTTTTTTTTTTTTTTTGTCCCTTTTCCCGATCCGGCAATGATCCTTCCGCAGGTTCCCCTACGGAAACCTTGTTACGACTTTTACTTCCTCTAGACAGTCAAGTTCGGGCGACTTCCCGGCACCGCCAGGGACTCGGGTCGAGAGCCCCCGGCGTGCAGGTCCGACGACCTCGCTGGGCCGTCCGATCGGTAGTAGCGACGGGCGGTGTGTACAAAGGGCAGGGACTCAATCGGTGCTGGCTGGTGACCCGCGCCTACTGGGAATTCCTCGTTCGTGGGGAAGAATCTCAATCCCCAGTCCCAATCACGAGCGTGGGTTTCACAGGATTACCTCGGCCTCTCGGCTTAGGTGACGACGCCCGCTGACCCGCTCAGTGTAGCACGCGTGCGGCCCCGGACATCTAAGGGCATCACAGACCTGTTATAGCTCCATCTCACGTGGCTTCCGAACCACTTGTCCCTCTAAGAAGCTCGCACGCCGACCGCCAGAGGGCCGCGTAGCTAGTTAGCATGTCGGGGCCTCGCCCGTTATCGGAATTAACCAGACAGATCGCTCCACCGACTAAGAACGGCCATGCACCACCACCCACAAAATCGAGAAAGAGCTCTCAATCTGTCAATCCTTCCTGTGTCCGGACCGGGTGAGGTTCCCCGCGTTGAGTCGAATTAAGCCGCAGGCTCCACTCCTGGTGGTGCCCTTCCGTCAATTCCTTTAAGTTTCAGCTTTGCAACCATACTCCCCCCGGAACCCAAAGACTTCGGTTTCCCGGGAGCTGCCCGGCGGGTCATTTGCTATGGGTCGACGCCGCCGGATCGCTAGTCGGCATCGTTTACGGTCGGAACTACGACGGTATCTGATCGTCTTCGAACCTCCGACTTTCGTTCTTGATTAATGAAAACATTCTTGGCAAATGCCTTCGCTTCTGCGCGTCTTGCGCCGGTCCAAGAATTTCACCTCTAGCGGCGCAGTACGAATGCCCCCGGCCGTCCCTCTCAATCATGGCCCCGGTCCACAGAAAAACCCACAAAATAGGACCGCGGTCCTATTCCATTATTCCTAGCTTCAGTGATGCGGGCGGCAAAGGCCTGCTTTGAACACTCTCCTTTTTTCAAAGTAAACGCCTCGGACCCCGCGGGACACTCAGCCAAGAGCATCGAGGGGGCGCCGAAAGCCACAGGGCGCGGTCGGGGCCCCCCGCGTTTTTGCCGCGGTGCGGCGCCTCGCGGCGCGACCGCGGCGGAGGGGCCCCCGCCCGAGATCCAACTACGAGCGTTTTAACTGCAGCAACTTTAGGGTACGCTATTGGAGCTGGAATTACCGCGGCTGCTGGCACCAGACTTGCCCTCCAATGGCTCCTCGTTAAAGGGCTTAAAGTGTACTCATTTCGGTCGCGGCTCCTCACCAGAGGCCCGCACCGCTATTTATCGTCACTACCTCCCCGAGTCGGGAGTGGGTAATTTGCGCGCCTGCTGCCTTCCTTGGATGTGGTAGCCGTTTCTCAGGCTCCCTCTCCGGAATCGAACCCTGATTCCCCGTTACCCGTCGTCACCACGGTAGGCGCGTAGCCTACCGTCGACAGTTGATAGAGCAGACATTCGAATGAGACGTCGCCGCCGCGGGGGGCCAGCGATCGGCTCGAGGTTATCCAGAGTCACCAAAGCTTGCACGGTCGGGGGTCCCCCCCCGCCGCCGCCGCCCCCCCGGCAAAACCCCGCCCCAGCGAAAAGACGAACCGGATACCGCGACCCGGTATGCCCCGTGAGACGGAGAGAGCCCGGGGGGCGCGCGGGAGGGAGTTCCCCCTCGTGGGTTTTTCGGTCCTGATAAATGCACGCGTCCCCCCCGGAGGGGTTCGGCGCTCGTTTGCATGTATTAGCTCTAGGATTGCCACAGTTATCCAAGTAACGGGAGGAGCGATCAAAGGAACCATAACTGATTTACTGAGCCATTCGCAGTTTCACTGTACCTCGGCCGTGTGTACTTAGACATGCATGGCTTAATCTTTGAGACAAGCATATCCTACTGGCAGGATCAACCAGGTAGCCCAGCCAGCCGTGCCGGGGGAGGGGGCCCCCGGAGGCATTAGGGCGATGCGCCCGCGCCGAGCCGCCCCGGCGGGGGGCAAAGATGGGAGGGTGGAGAGGCGGGGGAGAGGGTAGGGGTGGGCATGGGGGTGGCGACGGGGCTGCCGCGCAGTCCGTCAGTCCGCCCGCACGCACGCCCGCCCGCCCGCCCGCCCGCCGTTCCCCCGGGTCCGGAGAGTTTGAGAAACACAGTGCTTGTCGCGGCCCGCGCCGCGCCGAGACGAGGCGAGGCCGCGTGGTAAGGCCTCTGGGACAGACGGGGCCGTTGGGTCTCGCTACCGATGGGTCGTGGGGGGGCTTCCCCTCCTCTCTACTGGGCAGGAGAGGGGCAGATGGGTAGCCCCACAACCGTGTTCGCGTGGAAGGAGGAACCGTCGGCCCGAACGCCGGATCGACTTTGACGGCCGACCAGGCCGGCCGGGGCCCTCCGAAGGGCGGGTCGGGATTGCCGATCGGTCGGTGGGAAACCTGGTTTTGCAAACCTGGGAGGGCGGCGCAGGTGCACGCACCCCCGGAGGAGCCCCCACAGCCCACCCCTGTCACACGGGTACGATCTCCGAGGGGTTACGGGGTCGGTGGAGCTCCCGTTTGCAGGACAGCGTTTCCGAAATTGGGTGGAGCACAGCCTGGAGTTGTCTGGGGACCGAGGCCCACACCGAAGGGGTCGGACGAACCCTGACCACCTGATCCTCCTCCACCACCACCACCACCACCACCACCACCACCACCACCACACTTACACCAACTCCCCGGGACCTCCGGAACCTCCGGGACCTCCTGGACGAATCCCCACTCATACCCAGTAGACACCAGCTCCATCTCCGGGAGCTCCTGGCCCTCTCATACCGAGGAAACAAACAAACAAACAGACAGACAGACAGACAGACAGACAGACAGACACCAGCTCCAGCTCCAGCTCCATCTCCGGGAGCTCCTGGCCCTCTCATACCGAGGAAACAAACCCCAGCTCCAGCTCCAGCTCCAGCTCCATCTCCGGGAGCTCCTGGCCCTCTCATACCGAGGAAACAAACCCCAGCTCCAGCTCCAGCTCCAGCTCCAGCTCCAGCTCCAGCTCCATCTCCGGGAGCTCCTGGCCCTCTCATACCGAGGAAACAAACCCCAGCTCCAGCTCCAGCTCCAGCTCCAGCTCCAGCTCCAGCTCCATCTCCGGGAGCTCCTGGCCCTCTCATACCGAGGAAACAAACCCCAGCTCCAGCTCCAGCTCCAGCTCCAGCTCCAGCTCCAGCTCCAGCTCCATCTCCGGGAGCTCCTGGCCCTCTCATACCGAGGAAACAAACCCCAGCTCCAGCTCCAGCTCCAGCTCCAGCTCCATCTCCGGGAGCTCCTGGCCCTCTCATACCGAGGAAACAAACCCCAGCTCCAGCTCCAGCTCCAGCTCCAGCTCCAGCTCCAGCTCCATCTCCGGGAGCTCCTGGCCCTCTCACCACTCATACCAAGAAAACACCAGCTCCATCTCCGGGACCTCCTGGCCCACTCACCACTCATACCCAGTAGACACCAGCTCCATCTCCGGGAGCTCCTGGCCCTCTCACCACTCGTACCGAGGAAACAAACAGACACCAGCTCCATCTCCGGGACCTCCTGGCCCTCCTGGACGACTCCCCACTCATACCCAGGAGACACCACCTCCACCCCCGCTACACTTACGCCAACACCCCGGGACCTCCGGGACCTCCGGGACCACTCACCACTTATACCCAGGGACACCGCCGCCGCCGCCGCCGCCGCCGCCGCCACCACCGGACTCCATACACCCACAACCGGGGCCGGGGCCGGGGCCGGGGCCGGGGCCGGAGCCCGGTCAAGACCCCTTCTCCGCAACCTTTACCTCCGGGCGTGCCCGGGTACCCACGCTTAAGCACCCCCTCCCGCCGACTAAACCCACGAGTCCGCGGCGTCTGGAAGTCGGCGCCCCTGGTACTCCGGGCAAAGGCTCGTGCCCCTGGTACTCTGGAAGTCGCCGCCCCTGGTACTCCGGACAGTACCGGGGGCAGCCCAGCACCTGCCGTGCCTGCCTGCCAGACAGACAGACAGACAGACAGACAGACAGACAGACAGACAGACAGACAGACAGGCAAAGTCATGCGGTGGCCGCTCACCACGCATAACCAGGAGACACCACCACCACCACCACACTTACACCAACTCCCCGGGACCTCCGGAACCTCCGGGACCTCCTGGACGAATCCCCACTCATACCCAGTAGACACCAGCTCCATCTCCGGGAGCTCCTGGCCCTCTCATACCGAGGAAACAAACAAACAAACAGACAGACAGACAGACAGACAGACAGACAGACAGACAGACAGACAGACAGACAGACACCAGCTCCAGCTCCATCTCCGGGAGCTCCTGGCCCTCTCATACCGAGGAAACAAACCCCAGCTCCAGCTCCAGCTCCAGCTCCAGCTCCAGCTCCAGCTCCATCTCCGGGAGCTCCTGGCCCTCTCATACCGAGGAAACAAACCCCAGCTCCAGCTCCAGCTCCAGCTCCAGCTCCAGCTCCAGCTCCATCTCCGGGAGCTCCTGGCCCTCTCATACCGA
>NW_028146663.1:75000-77500 GCF_056507025.1 Lutjanus erythropterus | reverse complement strand
GAAGCCCGGGTCCCGGGGCGACGGGGGCCGTTACCGGCCTGGCACCGTCCACGGGCAGAGCCTCCATCAGGAAAGACTCAGGCCCCCGGACGCAAACCCGGGCGGGGCGGACTTCCGTACACCACATTTCCCACGTCCGCCTCCGGGCGGGGATTCGGTGCTGGGCTCTTCCCTCTTCGCTCGCCGCTACTGAGGGAATCCTGGTTAGTTTCTTTTCCTCCGCTTAGTAATATGCTTAAATTCAGCGGGTCGTCTCGTCTGAGCTGAGGTCGTAGTCGAAAAAAACACCCCCTCTCCTCGGGGCGGGGGAGGAGGTTTCGTGGCTCCGTCCGTCCGTCCGACCGGCCGGCCGGCCGAGCGAACGACGGGCGGAGGAGGCTCACGGGCTTCGGCGAGGCCCGGCGGAGGTCGACGCGCGCCCCCCCCACCGTGACGGAGTTACACGGCGTATGGCCCGGCGGTTAACCCCCCCCTGGCCCGGGGAGGGATTCGGCCGGACGGGCCGCGCCGGAACGCCGCCGACGGGGAGGGCCGGACCTCCGGTGGAGGGCCGTCTGCACCTAGGGGGACGAAGGCAACGGATGCCTGCGACGACCCCGGCCGCGGAGGAGAGGGTCCCCCGTCTCCGATTGATGACAACGCGACACTCAGACAGGCGTAGCCGCGGCGCTCAACCGCGGCCGCAATGTGCGTTCGAAGAGTCGATGATCGATGTTTGGGGTTGTGGCAATTCACATCATTTCTCGCAGCTGGCTGCGTTCTTCATCGACACACGAGCCGAGTGATCCACCGCTCAGAGTTGTCATTTTTGAGGCATAAACCTTGCAGGGGGAGGAGACAAGTTTTCAGAGACGACGTTTCTTTATTTGGGACACGGGAACCCCCGGGCGCTACCCCCTTCCGCCGGACGGGGGAGACATTAAACCCCCCGCCAAGCCCCGAAGGGGAGAGGCGAGTTGGGTACCCGGAGGCGCGAGTGCGGGCGACCTCGCCGCGCTCACGTGGGCAACCGTTTAACGCCAACAAGGTAGGGGCCCCGCCGGGGGAGGGCGCGCAGACACTTGAAGCCGTAGACCCGTCGCCCTAAGGGTGGAGACGGGAGCGGGGCGGTCTGCGCGACGGCGTTCGCTTGACGGGGGACCCGGCGGCCCCGACACGGAGCCGGAGCCGGAGACCAGGGTTGACCGAGGCCGCGGCGTGGGACGCCGCCACCAAGGGATTTGCGCTTTGGGGGAAACCCAGCCCCGAAGTACCGGACGCCCGGACGGACTCCGTGCGGGGAGACCCCTCGGCATGTGGGAAGGGAAAGAAGATGGTGGGGAAAAAAAAAGAACCGGTCTTTTTTTTTTTTTTTGTCCCTTTTCCCGATCCGGCAATGATCCTTCCGCAGGTTCCCCTACGGAAACCTTGTTACGACTTTTACTTCCTCTAGACAGTCAAGTTCGGGCGACTTCCCGGCACCGCCAGGGACTCGGGTCGAGAGCCCCCGGCGTGCAGGTCCGACGACCTCGCTGGGCCGTCCGATCGGTAGTAGCGACGGGCGGTGTGTACAAAGGGCAGGGACTCAATCGGTGCTGGCTGGTGACCCGCGCCTACTGGGAATTCCTCGTTCGTGGGGAAGAATCTCAATCCCCAGTCCCAATCACGAGCGTGGGTTTCACAGGATTACCTCGGCCTCTCGGCTTAGGTGACGACGCCCGCTGACCCGCTCAGTGTAGCACGCGTGCGGCCCCGGACATCTAAGGGCATCACAGACCTGTTATAGCTCCATCTCACGTGGCTTCCGAACCACTTGTCCCTCTAAGAAGCTCGCACGCCGACCGCCAGAGGGCCGCGTAGCTAGTTAGCATGTCGGGGCCTCGCCCGTTATCGGAATTAACCAGACAGATCGCTCCACCGACTAAGAACGGCCATGCACCACCACCCACAAAATCGAGAAAGAGCTCTCAATCTGTCAATCCTTCCTGTGTCCGGACCGGGTGAGGTTCCCCGCGTTGAGTCGAATTAAGCCGCAGGCTCCACTCCTGGTGGTGCCCTTCCGTCAATTCCTTTAAGTTTCAGCTTTGCAACCATACTCCCCCCGGAACCCAAAGACTTCGGTTTCCCGGGAGCTGCCCGGCGGGTCATTTGCTATGGGTCGACGCCGCCGGATCGCTAGTCGGCATCGTTTACGGTCGGAACTACGACGGTATCTGATCGTCTTCGAACCTCCGACTTTCGTTCTTGATTAATGAAAACATTCTTGGCAAATGCCTTCGCTTCTGCGCGTCTTGCGCCGGTCCAAGAATTTCACCTCTAGCGGCGCAGTACGAATGCCCCCGGCCGTCCCTCTCAATCATGGCCCCGGTCCACAGAAAAACCCACAAAATAGGACCGCGGTCCTATTCCATTATTCCTAGCTTCAGTGATGCGGGCGGCAAAGGCCTGCTTTGAACACTCTCCTTTTTTCAAAGTAAACGCCTCGGACCCCGCGGGACACTCAGCCAAGAGCATCGAGGGG
>NW_028146663.1:65000-67500 GCF_056507025.1 Lutjanus erythropterus | reverse complement strand
GGCTCACGGGCTTCGGCGAGGCCCGGCGGAGGTCGACGCGCGCCCCCCCCACCGTGACGGAGTTACACGGCGTATGGCCCGGCGGTTAACCCCCCCCTGGCCCGGGGAGGGATTCGGCCGGACGGGCCGCGCCGGAACGCCGCCGACGGGGAGGGCCGGACCTCCGGTGGAGGGCCGTCTGCACCTAGGGGGACGAAGGCAACGGATGCCTGCGACGACCCCGGCCGCGGAGGAGAGGGTCCCCCGTCTCCGATTGATGACAACGCGACACTCAGACAGGCGTAGCCGCGGCGCTCAACCGCGGCCGCAATGTGCGTTCGAAGAGTCGATGATCGATGTTTGGGGTTGTGGCAATTCACATCATTTCTCGCAGCTGGCTGCGTTCTTCATCGACACACGAGCCGAGTGATCCACCGCTCAGAGTTGTCATTTTTGAGGCATAAACCTTGCAGGGGGAGGAGACAAGTTTTCAGAGACGACGTTTCTTTATTTGGGACACGGGAACCCCCGGGCGCTACCCCCTTCCGCCGGACGGGGGAGACATTAAACCCCCCGCCAAGCCCCGAAGGGGAGAGGCGAGTTGGGTACCCGGAGGCGCGAGTGCGGGCGACCTCGCCGCGCTCACGTGGGCAACCGTTTAACGCCAACAAGGTAGGGGCCCCGCCGGGGGAGGGCGCGCAGACACTTGAAGCCGTAGACCCGTCGCCCTAAGGGTGGAGACGGGAGCGGGGCGGTCTGCGCGACGGCGTTCGCTTGACGGGGGACCCGGCGGCCCCGACACGGAGCCGGAGCCGGAGACCAGGGTTGACCGAGGCCGCGGCGTGGGACGCCGCCACCAAGGGATTTGCGCTTTGGGGGAAACCCAGCCCCGAAGTACCGGACGCCCGGACGGACTCCGTGCGGGGAGACCCCTCGGCATGTGGGAAGGG
Source organism: Lutjanus erythropterus (assembly GCF_056507025.1). NCBI lineage: Eukaryota > Metazoa > Chordata > Actinopteri > Lutjaniformes > Lutjanidae > Lutjanus > Lutjanus erythropterus. The sequence continues at coordinate 66,571 of NW_028146663.1, read as the reverse complement.
AAAGAAGATGGTGGGGAAAAAAAAAGAACCGGTCTTTTTTTTTTTTTTTGTCCCTTTTCCCGATCCGGCAATGATCCTTCCGCAGGTTCCCCTACGGAAACCTTGTTACGACTTTTACTTCCTCTAGACAGTCAAGTTCGGGCGACTTCCCGGCACCGCCAGGGACTCGGGTCGAGAGCCCCCGGCGTGCAGGTCCGACGACCTCGCTGGGCCGTCCGATCGGTAGTAGCGACGGGCGGTGTGTACAAAGGGCAGGGACTCAATCGGTGCTGGCTGGTGACCCGCGCCTACTGGGAATTCCTCGTTCGTGGGGAAGAATCTCAATCCCCAGTCCCAATCACGAGCGTGGGTTTCACAGGATTACCTCGGCCTCTCGGCTTAGGTGACGACGCCCGCTGACCCGCTCAGTGTAGCACGCGTGCGGCCCCGGACATCTAAGGGCATCACAGACCTGTTATAGCTCCATCTCACGTGGCTTCCGAACCACTTGTCCCTCTAAGAAGCTCGCACGCCGACCGCCAGAGGGCCGCGTAGCTAGTTAGCATGTCGGGGCCTCGCCCGTTATCGGAATTAACCAGACAGATCGCTCCACCGACTAAGAACGGCCATGCACCACCACCCACAAAATCGAGAAAGAGCTCTCAATCTGTCAATCCTTCCTGTGTCCGGACCGGGTGAGGTTCCCCGCGTTGAGTCGAATTAAGCCGCAGGCTCCACTCCTGGTGGTGCCCTTCCGTCAATTCCTTTAAGTTTCAGCTTTGCAACCATACTCCCCCCGGAACCCAAAGACTTCGGTTTCCCGGGAGCTGCCCGGCGGGTCATTTGCTATGGGTCGACGCCGCCGGATCGCTAGTCGGCATCGTTTACGGTCGGAACTACGACGGTATCTGATCGTCTTCGAACCTCCGACTTTCGTTCTTGATTAATGAAAACATTCTTGGCAAATGCCTTCGCTTCTGCGCGTCTTGCGCCGGTCCAAGAATTTCACCTCTAGCGGCGCAGTACGAATGCCCCCGGCCGTCCCTCTCAATCATGGCCCCGGTCCACAGAAAAACCCACAAAATAGGACCGCGGTCCTATTCCATTATTCCTAGCTTCAGTGATGCGGGCGGCAAAGGCCTGCTTTGAACACTCTCCTTTTTTCAAAGTAAACGCCTCGGACCCCGCGGGACACTCAGCCAAGAGCATCGAGGGGGCGCCGAAAGCCACAGGGCGCGGTCGGGGCCCCCCGCGTTTTTGCCGCGGTGCGGCGCCTCGCGGCGCGACCGCGGCGGAGGGGCCCCCGCCCGAGATCCAACTACGAGCGTTTTAACTGCAGCAACTTTAGGGTACGCTATTGGAGCTGGAATTACCGCGGCTGCTGGCACCAGACTTGCCCTCCAATGGCTCCTCGTTAAAGGGCTTAAAGTGTACTCATTTCGGTCGCGGCTCCTCACCAGAGGCCCGCACCGCTATTTATCGTCACTACCTCCCCGAGTCGGGAGTGGGTAATTTGCGCGCCTGCTGCCTTCCTTGGATGTGGTAGCCGTTTCTCAGGCTCCCTCTCCGGAATCGAACCCTGATTCCCCGTT
>NW_028146663.1:55000-57500 GCF_056507025.1 Lutjanus erythropterus | reverse complement strand
GCTGCGTTCTTCATCGACACACGAGCCGAGTGATCCACCGCTCAGAGTTGTCATTTTTGAGGCATAAACCTTGCAGGGGGAGGAGACAAGTTTTCAGAGACGACGTTTCTTTATTTGGGACACGGGAACCCCCGGGCGCTACCCCCTTCCGCCGGACGGGGGAGACATTAAACCCCCCGCCAAGCCCCGAAGGGGAGAGGCGAGTTGGGTACCCGGAGGCGCGAGTGCGGGCGACCTCGCCGCGCTCACGTGGGCAACCGTTTAACGCCAACAAGGTAGGGGCCCCGCCGGGGGAGGGCGCGCAGACACTTGAAGCCGTAGACCCGTCGCCCTAAGGGTGGAGACGGGAGCGGGGCGGTCTGCGCGACGGCGTTCGCTTGACGGGGGACCCGGCGGCCCCGACACGGAGCCGGAGCCGGAGACCAGGGTTGACCGAGGCCGCGGCGTGGGACGCCGCCACCAAGGGATTTGCGCTTTGGGGGAAACCCAGCCCCGAAGTACCGGACGCCCGGACGGACTCCGTGCGGGGAGACCCCTCGGCATGTGGGAAGGGAAAGAAGATGGTGGGGAAAAAAAAAGAACCGGTCTTTTTTTTTTTTTTTGTCCCTTTTCCCGATCCGGCAATGATCCTTCCGCAGGTTCCCCTACGGAAACCTTGTTACGACTTTTACTTCCTCTAGACAGTCAAGTTCGGGCGACTTCCCGGCACCGCCAGGGACTCGGGTCGAGAGCCCCCGGCGTGCAGGTCCGACGACCTCGCTGGGCCGTCCGATCGGTAGTAGCGACGGGCGGTGTGTACAAAGGGCAGGGACTCAATCGGTGCTGGCTGGTGACCCGCGCCTACTGGGAATTCCTCGTTCGTGGGGAAGAATCTCAATCCCCAGTCCCAATCACGAGCGTGGGTTTCACAGGATTACCTCGGCCTCTCGGCTTAGGTGACGACGCCCGCTGACCCGCTCAGTGTAGCACGCGTGCGGCCCCGGACATCTAAGGGCATCACAGACCTGTTATAGCTCCATCTCACGTGGCTTCCGAACCACTTGTCCCTCTAAGAAGCTCGCACGCCGACCGCCAGAGGGCCGCGTAGCTAGTTAGCATGTCGGGGCCTCGCCCGTTATCGGAATTAACCAGACAGATCGCTCCACCGACTAAGAACGGCCATGCACCACCACCCACAAAATCGAGAAAGAGCTCTCAATCTGTCAATCCTTCCTGTGTCCGGACCGGGTGAGGTTCCCCGCGTTGAGTCGAATTAAGCCGCAGGCTCCACTCCTGGTGGTGCCCTTCCGTCAATTCCTTTAAGTTTCAGCTTTGCAACCATACTCCCCCCGGAACCCAAAGACTTCGGTTTCCCGGGAGCTGCCCGGCGGGTCATTTGCTATGGGTCGACGCCGCCGGATCGCTAGTCGGCATCGTTTACGGTCGGAACTACGACGGTATCTGATCGTCTTCGAACCTCCGACTTTCGTTCTTGATTAATGAAAACATTCTTGGCAAATGCCTTCGCTTCTGCGCGTCTTGCGCCGGTCCAAGAATTTCACCTCTAGCGGCGCAGTACGAATGCCCCCGGCCGTCCCTCTCAATCATGGCCCCGGTCCACAGAAAAACCCACAAAATAGGACCGCGGTCCTATTCCATTATTCCTAGCTTCAGTGATGCGGGCGGCAAAGGCCTGCTTTGAACACTCTCCTTTTTTCAAAGTAAACGCCTCGGACCCCGCGGGACACTCAGCCAAGAGCATCGAGGGGGCGCCGAAAGCCACAGGGCGCGGTCGGGGCCCCCCGCGTTTTTGCCGCGGTGCGGCGCCTCGCGGCGCGACCGCGGCGGAGGGGCCCCCGCCCGAGATCCAACTACGAGCGTTTTAACTGCAGCAACTTTAGGGTACGCTATTGGAGCTGGAATTACCGCGGCTGCTGGCACCAGACTTGCCCTCCAATGGCTCCTCGTTAAAGGGCTTAAAGTGTACTCATTTCGGTCGCGGCTCCTCACCAGAGGCCCGCACCGCTATTTATCGTCACTACCTCCCCGAGTCGGGAGTGGGTAATTTGCGCGCCTGCTGCCTTCCTTGGATGTGGTAGCCGTTTCTCAGGCTCCCTCTCCGGAATCGAACCCTGATTCCCCGTTACCCGTCGTCACCACGGTAGGCGCGTAGCCTACCGTCGACAGTTGATAGAGCAGACATTCGAATGAGACGTCGCCGCCGCGGGGGGCCAGCGATCGGCTCGAGGTTATCCAGAGTCACCAAAGCTTGCACGGTCGGGGGTCCCCCCCCGCCGCCGCCGCCCCCCCGGCAAAACCCCGCCCCAGCGAAAAGACGAACCGGATACCGCGACCCGGTATGCCCCGTGAGACGGAGAGAGCCCGGGGGGCGCGCGGGAGGGAGTTCCCCCTCGTGGGTTTTTCGGTCCTGATAAATGCACGCGTCCCCCCCGGAGGGGTTCGGCGCTCGTTTGCATGTATTAGCTCTAGGATTGCCACAGTTATCCAAGTAACGGGAGGA
>NW_028146663.1:45000-47500 GCF_056507025.1 Lutjanus erythropterus | reverse complement strand
CGTTCGCTTGACGGGGGACCCGGCGGCCCCGACACGGAGCCGGAGCCGGAGACCAGGGTTGACCGAGGCCGCGGCGTGGGACGCCGCCACCAAGGGATTTGCGCTTTGGGGGAAACCCAGCCCCGAAGTACCGGACGCCCGGACGGACTCCGTGCGGGGAGACCCCTCGGCATGTGGGAAGGGAAAGAAGATGGTGGGGAAAAAAAAAGAACCGGTCTTTTTTTTTTTTTTTGTCCCTTTTCCCGATCCGGCAATGATCCTTCCGCAGGTTCCCCTACGGAAACCTTGTTACGACTTTTACTTCCTCTAGACAGTCAAGTTCGGGCGACTTCCCGGCACCGCCAGGGACTCGGGTCGAGAGCCCCCGGCGTGCAGGTCCGACGACCTCGCTGGGCCGTCCGATCGGTAGTAGCGACGGGCGGTGTGTACAAAGGGCAGGGACTCAATCGGTGCTGGCTGGTGACCCGCGCCTACTGGGAATTCCTCGTTCGTGGGGAAGAATCTCAATCCCCAGTCCCAATCACGAGCGTGGGTTTCACAGGATTACCTCGGCCTCTCGGCTTAGGTGACGACGCCCGCTGACCCGCTCAGTGTAGCACGCGTGCGGCCCCGGACATCTAAGGGCATCACAGACCTGTTATAGCTCCATCTCACGTGGCTTCCGAACCACTTGTCCCTCTAAGAAGCTCGCACGCCGACCGCCAGAGGGCCGCGTAGCTAGTTAGCATGTCGGGGCCTCGCCCGTTATCGGAATTAACCAGACAGATCGCTCCACCGACTAAGAACGGCCATGCACCACCACCCACAAAATCGAGAAAGAGCTCTCAATCTGTCAATCCTTCCTGTGTCCGGACCGGGTGAGGTTCCCCGCGTTGAGTCGAATTAAGCCGCAGGCTCCACTCCTGGTGGTGCCCTTCCGTCAATTCCTTTAAGTTTCAGCTTTGCAACCATACTCCCCCCGGAACCCAAAGACTTCGGTTTCCCGGGAGCTGCCCGGCGGGTCATTTGCTATGGGTCGACGCCGCCGGATCGCTAGTCGGCATCGTTTACGGTCGGAACTACGACGGTATCTGATCGTCTTCGAACCTCCGACTTTCGTTCTTGATTAATGAAAACATTCTTGGCAAATGCCTTCGCTTCTGCGCGTCTTGCGCCGGTCCAAGAATTTCACCTCTAGCGGCGCAGTACGAATGCCCCCGGCCGTCCCTCTCAATCATGGCCCCGGTCCACAGAAAAACCCACAAAATAGGACCGCGGTCCTATTCCATTATTCCTAGCTTCAGTGATGCGGGCGGCAAAGGCCTGCTTTGAACACTCTCCTTTTTTCAAAGTAAACGCCTCGGACCCCGCGGGACACTCAGCCAAGAGCATCGAGGGGGCGCCGAAAGCCACAGGGCGCGGTCGGGGCCCCCCGCGTTTTTGCCGCGGTGCGGCGCCTCGCGGCGCGACCGCGGCGGAGGGGCCCCCGCCCGAGATCCAACTACGAGCGTTTTAACTGCAGCAACTTTAGGGTACGCTATTGGAGCTGGAATTACCGCGGCTGCTGGCACCAGACTTGCCCTCCAATGGCTCCTCGTTAAAGGGCTTAAAGTGTACTCATTTCGGTCGCGGCTCCTCACCAGAGGCCCGCACCGCTATTTATCGTCACTACCTCCCCGAGTCGGGAGTGGGTAATTTGCGCGCCTGCTGCCTTCCTTGGATGTGGTAGCCGTTTCTCAGGCTCCCTCTCCGGAATCGAACCCTGATTCCCCGTTACCCGTCGTCACCACGGTAGGCGCGTAGCCTACCGTCGACAGTTGATAGAGCAGACATTCGAATGAGACGTCGCCGCCGCGGGGGGCCAGCGATCGGCTCGAGGTTATCCAGAGTCACCAAAGCTTGCACGGTCGGGGGTCCCCCCCCGCCGCCGCCGCCCCCCCGGCAAAACCCCGCCCCAGCGAAAAGACGAACCGGATACCGCGACCCGGTATGCCCCGTGAGACGGAGAGAGCCCGGGGGGCGCGCGGGAGGGAGTTCCCCCTCGTGGGTTTTTCGGTCCTGATAAATGCACGCGTCCCCCCCGGAGGGGTTCGGCGCTCGTTTGCATGTATTAGCTCTAGGATTGCCACAGTTATCCAAGTAACGGGAGGAGCGATCAAAGGAACCATAACTGATTTACTGAGCCATTCGCAGTTTCACTGTACCTCGGCCGTGTGTACTTAGACATGCATGGCTTAATCTTTGAGACAAGCATATCCTACTGGCAGGATCAACCAGGTAGCCCAGCCAGCCGTGCCGGGGGAGGGGGCCCCCGGAGGCATTAGGGCGATGCGCCCGCGCCGAGCCGCCCCGGCGGGGGGCAAAGATGGGAGGGTGGAGAGGCGGGGGAGAGGGTAGGGGTGGGCATGGGGGTGGCGACGGGGCTGCCGCGCAGTCCGTCAGTCCGCCCGCACGCACGCCCGCCCGCCCGCCCGCCCGCCGTTCCCCCGGGTCCGGAGAGTTTGAGAAACACAGTGCTTGT
>NW_028146663.1:30000-37500 GCF_056507025.1 Lutjanus erythropterus | reverse complement strand
TTTTACTTCCTCTAGACAGTCAAGTTCGGGCGACTTCCCGGCACCGCCAGGGACTCGGGTCGAGAGCCCCCGGCGTGCAGGTCCGACGACCTCGCTGGGCCGTCCGATCGGTAGTAGCGACGGGCGGTGTGTACAAAGGGCAGGGACTCAATCGGTGCTGGCTGGTGACCCGCGCCTACTGGGAATTCCTCGTTCGTGGGGAAGAATCTCAATCCCCAGTCCCAATCACGAGCGTGGGTTTCACAGGATTACCTCGGCCTCTCGGCTTAGGTGACGACGCCCGCTGACCCGCTCAGTGTAGCACGCGTGCGGCCCCGGACATCTAAGGGCATCACAGACCTGTTATAGCTCCATCTCACGTGGCTTCCGAACCACTTGTCCCTCTAAGAAGCTCGCACGCCGACCGCCAGAGGGCCGCGTAGCTAGTTAGCATGTCGGGGCCTCGCCCGTTATCGGAATTAACCAGACAGATCGCTCCACCGACTAAGAACGGCCATGCACCACCACCCACAAAATCGAGAAAGAGCTCTCAATCTGTCAATCCTTCCTGTGTCCGGACCGGGTGAGGTTCCCCGCGTTGAGTCGAATTAAGCCGCAGGCTCCACTCCTGGTGGTGCCCTTCCGTCAATTCCTTTAAGTTTCAGCTTTGCAACCATACTCCCCCCGGAACCCAAAGACTTCGGTTTCCCGGGAGCTGCCCGGCGGGTCATTTGCTATGGGTCGACGCCGCCGGATCGCTAGTCGGCATCGTTTACGGTCGGAACTACGACGGTATCTGATCGTCTTCGAACCTCCGACTTTCGTTCTTGATTAATGAAAACATTCTTGGCAAATGCCTTCGCTTCTGCGCGTCTTGCGCCGGTCCAAGAATTTCACCTCTAGCGGCGCAGTACGAATGCCCCCGGCCGTCCCTCTCAATCATGGCCCCGGTCCACAGAAAAACCCACAAAATAGGACCGCGGTCCTATTCCATTATTCCTAGCTTCAGTGATGCGGGCGGCAAAGGCCTGCTTTGAACACTCTCCTTTTTTCAAAGTAAACGCCTCGGACCCCGCGGGACACTCAGCCAAGAGCATCGAGGGGGCGCCGAAAGCCACAGGGCGCGGTCGGGGCCCCCCGCGTTTTTGCCGCGGTGCGGCGCCTCGCGGCGCGACCGCGGCGGAGGGGCCCCCGCCCGAGATCCAACTACGAGCGTTTTAACTGCAGCAACTTTAGGGTACGCTATTGGAGCTGGAATTACCGCGGCTGCTGGCACCAGACTTGCCCTCCAATGGCTCCTCGTTAAAGGGCTTAAAGTGTACTCATTTCGGTCGCGGCTCCTCACCAGAGGCCCGCACCGCTATTTATCGTCACTACCTCCCCGAGTCGGGAGTGGGTAATTTGCGCGCCTGCTGCCTTCCTTGGATGTGGTAGCCGTTTCTCAGGCTCCCTCTCCGGAATCGAACCCTGATTCCCCGTTACCCGTCGTCACCACGGTAGGCGCGTAGCCTACCGTCGACAGTTGATAGAGCAGACATTCGAATGAGACGTCGCCGCCGCGGGGGGCCAGCGATCGGCTCGAGGTTATCCAGAGTCACCAAAGCTTGCACGGTCGGGGGTCCCCCCCCGCCGCCGCCGCCCCCCCGGCAAAACCCCGCCCCAGCGAAAAGACGAACCGGATACCGCGACCCGGTATGCCCCGTGAGACGGAGAGAGCCCGGGGGGCGCGCGGGAGGGAGTTCCCCCTCGTGGGTTTTTCGGTCCTGATAAATGCACGCGTCCCCCCCGGAGGGGTTCGGCGCTCGTTTGCATGTATTAGCTCTAGGATTGCCACAGTTATCCAAGTAACGGGAGGAGCGATCAAAGGAACCATAACTGATTTACTGAGCCATTCGCAGTTTCACTGTACCTCGGCCGTGTGTACTTAGACATGCATGGCTTAATCTTTGAGACAAGCATATCCTACTGGCAGGATCAACCAGGTAGCCCAGCCAGCCGTGCCGGGGGAGGGGGCCCCCGGAGGCATTAGGGCGATGCGCCCGCGCCGAGCCGCCCCGGCGGGGGGCAAAGATGGGAGGGTGGAGAGGCGGGGGAGAGGGTAGGGGTGGGCATGGGGGTGGCGACGGGGCTGCCGCGCAGTCCGTCAGTCCGCCCGCACGCACGCCCGCCCGCCCGCCCGCCCGCCGTTCCCCCGGGTCCGGAGAGTTTGAGAAACACAGTGCTTGTCGCGGCCCGCGCCGCGCCGAGACGAGGCGAGGCCGCGTGGTAAGGCCTCTGGGACAGACGGGGCCGTTGGGTCTCGCTACCGATGGGTCGTGGGGGGGCTTCCCCTCCTCTCTACTGGGCAGGAGAGGGGCAGATGGGTAGCCCCACAACCGTGTTCGCGTGGAAGGAGGAACCGTCGGCCCGAACGCCGGATCGACTTTGACGGCCGACCAGGCCGGCCGGGGCCCTCCGAAGGGCGGGTCGGGATTGCCGATCGGTCGGTGGGAAACCTGGTTTTGCAAACCTGGGAGGGCGGCGCAGGTGCACGCACCCCCGGAGGAGCCCCCACAGCCCACCCCTGTCACACGGGTACGATCTCCGAGGGGTTACGGGGTCGGTGGAGCTCCCGTTTGCAGGACAGCGTTTCCGAAATTGGGTGGAGCACAGCCTGGAGTTGTCTGGGGACCGAGGCCCACACCGAAGGGGTCGGACGAACCCTGACCACCTGATCCTCCTCCACCACCACCACCACCACCACCACCACCACCACCACCACACTTACACCAACTCCCCGGGACCTCCGGAACCTCCGGGACCTCCTGGACGAATCCCCACTCATACCCAGTAGACACCAGCTCCATCTCCGGGAGCTCCTGGCCCTCTCATACCGAGGAAACAAACAAACAAACAGACAGACAGACAGACAGACAGACAGACAGACACCAGCTCCAGCTCCAGCTCCATCTCCGGGAGCTCCTGGCCCTCTCATACCGAGGAAACAAACCCCAGCTCCAGCTCCAGCTCCAGCTCCATCTCCGGGAGCTCCTGGCCCTCTCATACCGAGGAAACAAACCCCAGCTCCAGCTCCAGCTCCAGCTCCAGCTCCAGCTCCAGCTCCATCTCCGGGAGCTCCTGGCCCTCTCATACCGAGGAAACAAACCCCAGCTCCAGCTCCAGCTCCAGCTCCAGCTCCAGCTCCAGCTCCATCTCCGGGAGCTCCTGGCCCTCTCATACCGAGGAAACAAACCCCAGCTCCAGCTCCAGCTCCAGCTCCAGCTCCAGCTCCAGCTCCATCTCCGGGAGCTCCTGGCCCTCTCATACCGAGGAAACAAACCCCAGCTCCAGCTCCAGCTCCAGCTCCAGCTCCATCTCCGGGAGCTCCTGGCCCTCTCATACCGAGGAAACAAACCCCAGCTCCAGCTCCAGCTCCAGCTCCAGCTCCAGCTCCATCTCCGGGAGCTACTGGCCCTCTCATACCGAGGAAACAAACCCCAGCTCCAGCTCCAGCTCCAGCTCCAGCTCCAGCTCCAGCTCCATCTCCGGGAGCTCCTGGCCCTCTCACCACTCATACCAAGAAAACACCAGCTCCATCTCCGGGACCTCCTGGCCCACTCACCACTCATACCCAGTAGACACCAGCTCCATCTCCGGGAGCTCCTGGCCCTCTCACCACTCGTACCGAGGAAACAAACAGACACCAGCTCCATCTCCGGGACCTCCTGGCCCTCCTGGACGACTCCCCACTCATACCCAGGAGACACCACCTCCACCCCCGCTACACTTACGCCAACACCCCGGGACCTCCGGGACCTCCGGGACCACTCACCACTTATACCCAGGGACACCGCCGCCGCCGCCGCCGCCGCCGCCGCCACCACCGGACTCCATACACCCACAACCGGGGCCGGGGCCGGGGCCGGGGCCGGGGCCGGGGCCGGAGCCCGGTCAAGACCCCTTCTCCGCAACCTTTACCTCCGGGCGTGCCCGGGTACCCACGCTTAAGCACCCCCTCCCGCCGACTAAACCCACGAGTCCGCGGCGTCTGGAAGTCGGCGCCCCTGGTACTCCGGGCAAAGGCTCGTGCCCCTGGTACTCTGGAAGTCGCCGCCCCTGGTACTCCGGACAGTACCGGGGGCAGCCCAGCACCTGCCGTGCCTGCCTGCCAGACAGACAGACAGACAGACAGACAGACAGACAGACAGACAGACAGACAGACAGGCAAAGTCATGCGGTGGCCGCTCACCACGCATAACCAGGAGACACCACCACCACCACCACACTTACACCAACTCCCCGGGACCTCCGGAACCTCCGGGACCTCCTGGACGAATCCCCACTCATACCCAGTAGACACCAGCTCCATCTCCGGGAGCTCCTGGCCCTCTCATACCGAGGAAACAAACAAACAAACAGACAGACAGACAGACAGACAGACAGACAGACAGACAGACAGACAGACAGACAGACACCAGCTCCAGCTCCATCTCCGGGAGCTCCTGGCCCTCTCATACCGAGGAAACAAACCCCAGCTCCAGCTCCAGCTCCAGCTCCAGCTCCAGCTCCAGCTCCATCTCCGGGAGCTCCTGGCCCTCTCATACCGAGGAAACAAACCCCAGCTCCAGCTCCAGCTCCAGCTCCAGCTCCAGCTCCAGCTCCATCTCCGGGAGCTCCTGGCCCTCTCATACCGAGGAAACAAACCCCAGCTCCAGCTCCAGCTCCAGCTCCAGCTCCATCTCCGGGAGCTCCTGGCCCTCTCATACCGAGGAAACAAACCCCAGCTCCAGCTCCAGCTCCAGCTCCAGCTCCAGCTCCATCTCCGGGAGCTACTGGCCCTCTCATACCGAGGAAACAAACCCCAGCTCCAGCTCCAGCTCCAGCTCCAGCTCCAGCTCCATCTCCATCTCCATCTCCGGGAGCTCCTGGCCCTCTCACCACTCATACCAAGGAAACACCAGCTCCATCTCCGGGACCTCCTGGCCCACTCACCACTCATACCCAGTAGACACCAGCTCCATCTCCGGGAGCTCCTGGCCCTCTCACCACTCGTACCGAGGAAACAAACAGACACCAGCTCCATCTCCGGGACCTCCTGGCCCTCCTGGACGACTCCCCACTCATACCCAGGAGACACCACCTCCACCCCCGCTACACTTACGCCAACACCCCGGGACCTCCGGGACCTCCGGGACCACTCACCACTTATACCCAGGGACACCGCCGCCGCCGCCGCCGCCGCCGCCGCCACCACCGGACTCCATACACCCACAACCGGGGCCGGGGCCGGGGCCGGGGCCGGGGCCGGGGCCGGAGCCCGGTCAAGACCCCTTCTCCGCAACCTTTACCTCCGGGCGTGCCCGGGTACCCACGCTTAAGCACCCCCTCCCGCCGACTAAACCCACGAGTCCGCGGCGTCTGGAAGTCGGCGCCCCTGGTACTCCGGGCAAAGGCTCGTGCCCCTGGTACTCTGGAAGTCGCCGCCCCTGGTACTCCGGACAGTACCGGGGGCAGCCCAGCACCTGCCGTGCCTGCCTGCCAGACAGACAGACAGACAGACAGACAGACAGACAGACAGACAGACAGACAGACAGGCAAAGTCATGCGGTGGCCGCTCACCACGCATAACCAGGAGACACCACCACCACCACCACACTTACACCAACTCCCCGGGACCTCCGGAACCTCCGGGACCTCCTGGACGAATCCCCACTCATACCCAGTAGACACCAGCTCCATCTCCGGGAGCTCCTGGCCCTCTCATACCGAGGAAACAAACAAACAAACAGACAGACAGACAGACAGACAGACAGACAGACAGACAGACAGACAGACAGACAGACACCAGCTCCAGCTCCATCTCCGGGAGCTCCTGGCCCTCTCATACCGAGGAAACAAACCCCAGCTCCAGCTCCAGCTCCAGCTCCAGCTCCAGCTCCAGCTCCATCTCCGGGAGCTCCTGGCCCTCTCATACCGAGGAAACAAACCCCAGCTCCAGCTCCAGCTCCAGCTCCAGCTCCAGCTCCAGCTCCATCTCCGGGAGCTCCTGGCCCTCTCATACCGAGGAAACAAACCCCAGCTCCAGCTCCAGCTCCAGCTCCAGCTCCATCTCCGGGAGCTCCTGGCCCTCTCATACCGAGGAAACAAACCCCAGCTCCAGCTCCAGCTCCAGCTCCAGCTCCAGCTCCATCTCCGGGAGCTACTGGCCCTCTCATACCGAGGAAACAAACCCCAGCTCCAGCTCCAGCTCCAGCTCCAGCTCCAGCTCCATCTCCATCTCCATCTCCGGGAGCTCCTGGCCCTCTCACCACTCATACCAAGGAAACACCAGCTCCATCTCCGGGACCTCCTGGCCCACTCACCACTCATACCCAGTAGACACCAGCTCCATCTCCGGGAGCTCCTGGCCCTCTCACCACTCGTACCGAGGAAACAAACAGACACCAGCTCCATCTCCGGGACCTCCTGGCCCTCCTGGACGACTCCCCACTCATACCCAGGAGACACCACCTCCACCCCCGCTACACTTACGCCAACACCCCGGGACCTCCGGGACCTCCGGGACCACTCACCACTTATACCCAGGGACACCGCCGCCGCCGCCGCCGCCGCCGCCGCCACCACCGGACTCCATACACCCACAACCGGGGCCGGGGCCGGGGCCGGGGCCGGGGCCGGGGCCGGAGCCCGGTCAAGACCCCTTCTCCGCAACCTTTACCTCCGGGCGTGCCCGGGTACCCACGCTTAAGCACCCCCTCCCGCCGACTAAACCCACGAGTCCGCGGCGTCTGGAAGTCGGCGCCCCTGGTACTCCGGGCAAAGGCTCGTGCCCCTGGTACTCTGGAAGTCGCCGCCCCTGGTACTCCGGACAGTACCGGGGGCAGCCCAGCACCTGCCGTGCCTGCCTGCCAGACAGACAGACAGACAGACAGACAGACAGACAGACAGACAGACAGACAGACAGGCAAAGTCATGCGGTGGCCGCTCACCACGCATAACCAGGAGACACCACCACCACCACCACACTTACACCAACTCCCCGGGACCTCCGGAACCTCCGGGACCTCCTGGACGAATCCCCACTCATACCCAGTAGACACCAGCTCCATCTCCGGGAGCTCCTGGCCCTCTCATACCGAGGAACAAACAAACAAACAGACAGACAGACAGACAGACAGACAGACAGACAGACAGACAGACAGACAGACAGACACCAGCTCCAGCTCCATCTCCGGGAGCTCCTGGCCCTCTCATACCGAGGAAACAAACCCCAGCTCCAGCTCCAGCTCCAGCTCCAGCTCCAGCTCCAGCTCCATCTCCGGGAGCTCCTGGCCCTCTCATACCGAGGAAACAAACCCCAGCTCCAGCTCCAGCTCCAGCTCCAGCTCCAGCTCCAGCTCCATCTCCGGGAGCTCCTGGCCCTCTCATACCGAGGAAACAAACCCCAGCTCCAGCTCCAGCTCCAGCTCCAGCTCCATCTCCGGGAGCTCCTGGCCCTCTCATACCGAGGAAACAAACCCCAGCTCCAGCTCCAGCTCCAGC
>NW_028146663.1:22500-25000 GCF_056507025.1 Lutjanus erythropterus | reverse complement strand
GGGCGGGGCGGACTTCCGTACACCACATTTCCCACGTCCGCCTCCGGGCGGGGATTCGGTGCTGGGCTCTTCCCTCTTCGCTCGCCGCTACTGAGGGAATCCTGGTTAGTTTCTTTTCCTCCGCTTAGTAATATGCTTAAATTCAGCGGGTCGTCTCGTCTGAGCTGAGGTCGTAGTCGAAAAAAACACCCCCTCTCCTCGGGGCGGGGGAGGAGGTTTCGTGGCTCCGTCCGTCCGTCCGACCGGCCGGCCGGCCGAGCGAACGACGGGCGGAGGAGGCTCACGGGCTTCGGCGAGGCCCGGCGGAGGTCGACGCGCGCCCCCCCCACCGTGACGGAGTTACACGGCGTATGGCCCGGCGGTTAACCCCCCCCTGGCCCGGGGAGGGATTCGGCCGGACGGGCCGCGCCGGAACGCCGCCGACGGGGAGGGCCGGACCTCCGGTGGAGGGCCGTCTGCACCTAGGGGGACGAAGGCAACGGATGCCTGCGACGACCCCGGCCGCGGAGGAGAGGGTCCCCCGTCTCCGATTGATGACAACGCGACACTCAGACAGGCGTAGCCGCGGCGCTCAACCGCGGCCGCAATGTGCGTTCGAAGAGTCGATGATCGATGTTTGGGGTTGTGGCAATTCACATCATTTCTCGCAGCTGGCTGCGTTCTTCATCGACACACGAGCCGAGTGATCCACCGCTCAGAGTTGTCATTTTTGAGGCATAAACCTTGCAGGGGGAGGAGACAAGTTTTCAGAGACGACGTTTCTTTATTTGGGACACGGGAACCCCCGGGCGCTACCCCCTTCCGCCGGACGGGGGAGACATTAAACCCCCCGCCAAGCCCCGAAGGGGAGAGGCGAGTTGGGTACCCGGAGGCGCGAGTGCGGGCGACCTCGCCGCGCTCACGTGGGCAACCGTTTAACGCCAACAAGGTAGGGGCCCCGCCGGGGGAGGGCGCGCAGACACTTGAAGCCGTAGACCCGTCGCCCTAAGGGTGGAGACGGGAGCGGGGCGGTCTGCGCGACGGCGTTCGCTTGACGGGGGACCCGGCGGCCCCGACACGGAGCCGGAGCCGGAGACCAGGGTTGACCGAGGCCGCGGCGTGGGACGCCGCCACCAAGGGATTTGCGCTTTGGGGGAAACCCAGCCCCGAAGTACCGGACGCCCGGACGGACTCCGTGCGGGGAGACCCCTCGGCATGTGGGAAGGGAAAGAAGATGGTGGGGAAAAAAAAAGAACCGGTCTTTTTTTTTTTTTTTGTCCCTTTTCCCGATCCGGCAATGATCCTTCCGCAGGTTCCCCTACGGAAACCTTGTTACGACTTTTACTTCCTCTAGACAGTCAAGTTCGGGCGACTTCCCGGCACCGCCAGGGACTCGGGTCGAGAGCCCCCGGCGTGCAGGTCCGACGACCTCGCTGGGCCGTCCGATCGGTAGTAGCGACGGGCGGTGTGTACAAAGGGCAGGGACTCAATCGGTGCTGGCTGGTGACCCGCGCCTACTGGGAATTCCTCGTTCGTGGGGAAGAATCTCAATCCCCAGTCCCAATCACGAGCGTGGGTTTCACAGGATTACCTCGGCCTCTCGGCTTAGGTGACGACGCCCGCTGACCCGCTCAGTGTAGCACGCGTGCGGCCCCGGACATCTAAGGGCATCACAGACCTGTTATAGCTCCATCTCACGTGGCTTCCGAACCACTTGTCCCTCTAAGAAGCTCGCACGCCGACCGCCAGAGGGCCGCGTAGCTAGTTAGCATGTCGGGGCCTCGCCCGTTATCGGAATTAACCAGACAGATCGCTCCACCGACTAAGAACGGCCATGCACCACCACCCACAAAATCGAGAAAGAGCTCTCAATCTGTCAATCCTTCCTGTGTCCGGACCGGGTGAGGTTCCCCGCGTTGAGTCGAATTAAGCCGCAGGCTCCACTCCTGGTGGTGCCCTTCCGTCAATTCCTTTAAGTTTCAGCTTTGCAACCATACTCCCCCCGGAACCCAAAGACTTCGGTTTCCCGGGAGCTGCCCGGCGGGTCATTTGCTATGGGTCGACGCCGCCGGATCGCTAGTCGGCATCGTTTACGGTCGGAACTACGACGGTATCTGATCGTCTTCGAACCTCCGACTTTCGTTCTTGATTAATGAAAACATTCTTGGCAAATGCCTTCGCTTCTGCGCGTCTTGCGCCGGTCCAAGAATTTCACCTCTAGCGGCGCAGTACGAATGCCCCCGGCCGTCCCTCTCAATCATGGCCCCGGTCCACAGAAAAACCCACAAAATAGGACCGCGGTCCTATTCCATTATTCCTAGCTTCAGTGATGCGGGCGGCAAAGGCCTGCTTTGAACACTCTCCTTTTTTCAAAGTAAACGCCTCGGACCCCGCGGGACACTCAGCCAAGAGCATCGAGGGGGCGCCGAAAGCCACAGGGCGCGGTCGGGGCCCCCCGCGTTTTTGCCGCGGTGCGGCGCCTCGCGGCGCGACCGCGGCGGAGGGGCCCCCGCCCGAGATC
>NW_028146663.1:12500-15000 GCF_056507025.1 Lutjanus erythropterus | reverse complement strand
GGCGAGGCCCGGCGGAGGTCGACGCGCGCCCCCCCCACCGTGACGGAGTTACACGGCGTATGGCCCGGCGGTTAACCCCCCCCTGGCCCGGGGAGGGATTCGGCCGGACGGGCCGCGCCGGAACGCCGCCGACGGGGAGGGCCGGACCTCCGGTGGAGGGCCGTCTGCACCTAGGGGGACGAAGGCAACGGATGCCTGCGACGACCCCGGCCGCGGAGGAGAGGGTCCCCCGTCTCCGATTGATGACAACGCGACACTCAGACAGGCGTAGCCGCGGCGCTCAACCGCGGCCGCAATGTGCGTTCGAAGAGTCGATGATCGATGTTTGGGGTTGTGGCAATTCACATCATTTCTCGCAGCTGGCTGCGTTCTTCATCGACACACGAGCCGAGTGATCCACCGCTCAGAGTTGTCATTTTTGAGGCATAAACCTTGCAGGGGGAGGAGACAAGTTTTCAGAGACGACGTTTCTTTATTTGGGACACGGGAACCCCCGGGCGCTACCCCCTTCCGCCGGACGGGGGAGACATTAAACCCCCCGCCAAGCCCCGAAGGGGAGAGGCGAGTTGGGTACCCGGAGGCGCGAGTGCGGGCGACCTCGCCGCGCTCACGTGGGCAACCGTTTAACGCCAACAAGGTAGGGGCCCCGCCGGGGGAGGGCGCGCAGACACTTGAAGCCGTAGACCCGTCGCCCTAAGGGTGGAGACGGGAGCGGGGCGGTCTGCGCGACGGCGTTCGCTTGACGGGGGACCCGGCGGCCCCGACACGGAGCCGGAGCCGGAGACCAGGGTTGACCGAGGCCGCGGCGTGGGACGCCGCCACCAAGGGATTTGCGCTTTGGGGGAAACCCAGCCCCGAAGTACCGGACGCCCGGACGGACTCCGTGCGGGGAGACCCCTCGGCATGTGGGAAGGGAAAGAAGATGGTGGGGAAAAAAAAAGAACCGGTCTTTTTTTTTTTTTTTGTCCCTTTTCCCGATCCGGCAATGATCCTTCCGCAGGTTCCCCTACGGAAACCTTGTTACGACTTTTACTTCCTCTAGACAGTCAAGTTCGGGCGACTTCCCGGCACCGCCAGGGACTCGGGTCGAGAGCCCCCGGCGTGCAGGTCCGACGACCTCGCTGGGCCGTCCGATCGGTAGTAGCGACGGGCGGTGTGTACAAAGGGCAGGGACTCAATCGGTGCTGGCTGGTGACCCGCGCCTACTGGGAATTCCTCGTTCGTGGGGAAGAATCTCAATCCCCAGTCCCAATCACGAGCGTGGGTTTCACAGGATTACCTCGGCCTCTCGGCTTAGGTGACGACGCCCGCTGACCCGCTCAGTGTAGCACGCGTGCGGCCCCGGACATCTAAGGGCATCACAGACCTGTTATAGCTCCATCTCACGTGGCTTCCGAACCACTTGTCCCTCTAAGAAGCTCGCACGCCGACCGCCAGAGGGCCGCGTAGCTAGTTAGCATGTCGGGGCCTCGCCCGTTATCGGAATTAACCAGACAGATCGCTCCACCGACTAAGAACGGCCATGCACCACCACCCACAAAATCGAGAAAGAGCTCTCAATCTGTCAATCCTTCCTGTGTCCGGACCGGGTGAGGTTCCCCGCGTTGAGTCGAATTAAGCCGCAGGCTCCACTCCTGGTGGTGCCCTTCCGTCAATTCCTTTAAGTTTCAGCTTTGCAACCATACTCCCCCCGGAACCCAAAGACTTCGGTTTCCCGGGAGCTGCCCGGCGGGTCATTTGCTATGGGTCGACGCCGCCGGATCGCTAGTCGGCATCGTTTACGGTCGGAACTACGACGGTATCTGATCGTCTTCGAACCTCCGACTTTCGTTCTTGATTAATGAAAACATTCTTGGCAAATGCCTTCGCTTCTGCGCGTCTTGCGCCGGTCCAAGAATTTCACCTCTAGCGGCGCAGTACGAATGCCCCCGGCCGTCCCTCTCAATCATGGCCCCGGTCCACAGAAAAACCCACAAAATAGGACCGCGGTCCTATTCCATTATTCCTAGCTTCAGTGATGCGGGCGGCAAAGGCCTGCTTTGAACACTCTCCTTTTTTCAAAGTAAACGCCTCGGACCCCGCGGGACACTCAGCCAAGAGCATCGAGGGGGCGCCGAAAGCCACAGGGCGCGGTCGGGGCCCCCCGCGTTTTTGCCGCGGTGCGGCGCCTCGCGGCGCGACCGCGGCGGAGGGGCCCCCGCCCGAGATCCAACTACGAGCGTTTTAACTGCAGCAACTTTAGGGTACGCTATTGGAGCTGGAATTACCGCGGCTGCTGGCACCAGACTTGCCCTCCAATGGCTCCTCGTTAAAGGGCTTAAAGTGTACTCATTTCGGTCGCGGCTCCTCACCAGAGGCCCGCACCGCTATTTATCGTCACTACCTCCCCGAGTCGGGAGTGGGTAATTTGCGCGCCTGCTGCCTTCCTTGGATGTGGTAGCCGTTTCTCAGGCTCCCTCTCCGGAATCGAACCCTGATTCCCCGTTACCCGTCGTCACCA
>NW_028146663.1:0-5000 GCF_056507025.1 Lutjanus erythropterus | reverse complement strand
GGCCGCGGAGGAGAGGGTCCCCCGTCTCCGATTGATGACAACGCGACACTCAGACAGGCGTAGCCGCGGCGCTCAACCGCGGCCGCAATGTGCGTTCGAAGAGTCGATGATCGATGTTTGGGGTTGTGGCAATTCACATCATTTCTCGCAGCTGGCTGCGTTCTTCATCGACACACGAGCCGAGTGATCCACCGCTCAGAGTTGTCATTTTTGAGGCATAAACCTTGCAGGGGGAGGAGACAAGTTTTCAGAGACGACGTTTCTTTATTTGGGACACGGGAACCCCCGGGCGCTACCCCCTTCCGCCGGACGGGGGAGACATTAAACCCCCCGCCAAGCCCCGAAGGGGAGAGGCGAGTTGGGTACCCGGAGGCGCGAGTGCGGGCGACCTCGCCGCGCTCACGTGGGCAACCGTTTAACGCCAACAAGGTAGGGGCCCCGCCGGGGGAGGGCGCGCAGACACTTGAAGCCGTAGACCCGTCGCCCTAAGGGTGGAGACGGGAGCGGGGCGGTCTGCGCGACGGCGTTCGCTTGACGGGGGACCCGGCGGCCCCGACACGGAGCCGGAGCCGGAGACCAGGGTTGACCGAGGCCGCGGCGTGGGACGCCGCCACCAAGGGATTTGCGCTTTGGGGGAAACCCAGCCCCGAAGTACCGGACGCCCGGACGGACTCCGTGCGGGGAGACCCCTCGGCATGTGGGAAGGGAAAGAAGATGGTGGGGAAAAAAAAAGAACCGGTCTTTTTTTTTTTTTTTGTCCCTTTTCCCGATCCGGCAATGATCCTTCCGCAGGTTCCCCTACGGAAACCTTGTTACGACTTTTACTTCCTCTAGACAGTCAAGTTCGGGCGACTTCCCGGCACCGCCAGGGACTCGGGTCGAGAGCCCCCGGCGTGCAGGTCCGACGACCTCGCTGGGCCGTCCGATCGGTAGTAGCGACGGGCGGTGTGTACAAAGGGCAGGGACTCAATCGGTGCTGGCTGGTGACCCGCGCCTACTGGGAATTCCTCGTTCGTGGGGAAGAATCTCAATCCCCAGTCCCAATCACGAGCGTGGGTTTCACAGGATTACCTCGGCCTCTCGGCTTAGGTGACGACGCCCGCTGACCCGCTCAGTGTAGCACGCGTGCGGCCCCGGACATCTAAGGGCATCACAGACCTGTTATAGCTCCATCTCACGTGGCTTCCGAACCACTTGTCCCTCTAAGAAGCTCGCACGCCGACCGCCAGAGGGCCGCGTAGCTAGTTAGCATGTCGGGGCCTCGCCCGTTATCGGAATTAACCAGACAGATCGCTCCACCGACTAAGAACGGCCATGCACCACCACCCACAAAATCGAGAAAGAGCTCTCAATCTGTCAATCCTTCCTGTGTCCGGACCGGGTGAGGTTCCCCGCGTTGAGTCGAATTAAGCCGCAGGCTCCACTCCTGGTGGTGCCCTTCCGTCAATTCCTTTAAGTTTCAGCTTTGCAACCATACTCCCCCCGGAACCCAAAGACTTCGGTTTCCCGGGAGCTGCCCGGCGGGTCATTTGCTATGGGTCGACGCCGCCGGATCGCTAGTCGGCATCGTTTACGGTCGGAACTACGACGGTATCTGATCGTCTTCGAACCTCCGACTTTCGTTCTTGATTAATGAAAACATTCTTGGCAAATGCCTTCGCTTCTGCGCGTCTTGCGCCGGTCCAAGAATTTCACCTCTAGCGGCGCAGTACGAATGCCCCCGGCCGTCCCTCTCAATCATGGCCCCGGTCCACAGAAAAACCCACAAAATAGGACCGCGGTCCTATTCCATTATTCCTAGCTTCAGTGATGCGGGCGGCAAAGGCCTGCTTTGAACACTCTCCTTTTTTCAAAGTAAACGCCTCGGACCCCGCGGGACACTCAGCCAAGAGCATCGAGGGGGCGCCGAAAGCCACAGGGCGCGGTCGGGGCCCCCCGCGTTTTTGCCGCGGTGCGGCGCCTCGCGGCGCGACCGCGGCGGAGGGGCCCCCGCCCGAGATCCAACTACGAGCGTTTTAA
Source organism: Lutjanus erythropterus (assembly GCF_056507025.1). Taxonomy (NCBI): domain Eukaryota; kingdom Metazoa; phylum Chordata; class Actinopteri; order Lutjaniformes; family Lutjanidae; genus Lutjanus; species Lutjanus erythropterus. The sequence goes on along the minus strand of NW_028146663.1, from coordinate 2,981 downwards.
CTGCAGCAACTTTAGGGTACGCTATTGGAGCTGGAATTACCGCGGCTGCTGGCACCAGACTTGCCCTCCAATGGCTCCTCGTTAAAGGGCTTAAAGTGTACTCATTTCGGTCGCGGCTCCTCACCAGAGGCCCGCACCGCTATTTATCGTCACTACCTCCCCGAGTCGGGAGTGGGTAATTTGCGCGCCTGCTGCCTTCCTTGGATGTGGTAGCCGTTTCTCAGGCTCCCTCTCCGGAATCGAACCCTGATTCCCCGTTACCCGTCGTCACCACGGTAGGCGCGTAGCCTACCGTCGACAGTTGATAGAGCAGACATTCGAATGAGACGTCGCCGCCGCGGGGGGCCAGCGATCGGCTCGAGGTTATCCAGAGTCACCAAAGCTTGCACGGTCGGGGGTCCCCCCCCGCCGCCGCCGCCCCCCCGGCAAAACCCCGCCCCAGCGAAAAGACGAACCGGATACCGCGACCCGGTATGCCCCGTGAGACGGAGAGAGCCCGGGGGGCGCGCGGGAGGGAGTTCCCCCTCGTGGGTTTTTCGGTCCTGATAAATGCACGCGTCCCCCCCGGAGGGGTTCGGCGCTCGTTTGCATGTATTAGCTCTAGGATTGCCACAGTTATCCAAGTAACGGGAGGAGCGATCAAAGGAACCATAACTGATTTACTGAGCCATTCGCAGTTTCACTGTACCTCGGCCGTGTGTACTTAGACATGCATGGCTTAATCTTTGAGACAAGCATATCCTACTGGCAGGATCAACCAGGTAGCCCAGCCAGCCGTGCCGGGGGAGGGGGCCCCCGGAGGCATTAGGGCGATGCGCCCGCGCCGAGCCGCCCCGGCGGGGGGCAAAGATGGGAGGGTGGAGAGGCGGGGGAGAGGGTAGGGGTGGGCATGGGGGTGGCGACGGGGCTGCCGCGCAGTCCGTCAGTCCGCCCGCACGCACGCCCGCCCGCCCGCCCGCCCGCCGTTCCCCCGGGTCCGGAGAGTTTGAGAAACACAGTGCTTGTCGCGGCCCGCGCCGCGCCGAGACGAGGCGAGGCCGCGTGGTAAGGCCTCTGGGACAGACGGGGCCGTTGGGTCTCGCTACCGATGGGTCGTGGGGGGGCTTCCCCTCCTCTCTACTGGGCAGGAGAGGGGCAGATGGGTAGCCCCACAACCGTGTTCGCGTGGAAGGAGGAACCGTCGGCCCGAACGCCGGATCGACTTTGACGGCCGACCAGGCCGGCCGGGGCCCTCCGAAGGGCGGGTCGGGATTGCCGATCGGTCGGTGGGAAACCTGGTTTTGCAAACCTGGGAGGGCGGCGCAGGTGCACGCACCCCCGGAGGAGCCCCCACAGCCCACCCCTGTCACACGGGTACGATCTCCGAGGGGTTACGGGGTCGGTGGAGCTCCCGTTTGCAGGACAGCGTTTCCGAAATTGGGTGGAGCACAGCCTGGAGTTGTCTGGGGACCGAGGCCCACACCGAAGGGGTCGGACGAACCCTGACCACCTGATCCTCCTCCACCACCACCACCACCACCACCACCACCACCACCACCACACTTACACCAACTCCCCGGGACCTCCGGAACCTCCGGGACCTCCTGGACGAATCCCCACTCATACCCAGTAGACACCAGCTCCATCTCCGGGAGCTCCTGGCCCTCTCATACCGAGGAAACAAACAAACAAACAGACAGACAGACAGACAGACAGACAGACAGACACCAGCTCCAGCTCCAGCTCCATCTCCGGGAGCTCCTGGCCCTCTCATACCGAGGAAACAAACCCCAGCTCCAGCTCCAGCTCCAGCTCCATCTCCGGGAGCTCCTGGCCCTCTCATACCGAGGAAACAAACCCCAGCTCCAGCTCCAGCTCCAGCTCCAGCTCCAGCTCCAGCTCCATCTCCGGGAGCTCCTGGCCCTCTCATACCGAGGAAACAAACCCCAGCTCCAGCTCCAGCTCCAGCTCCAGCTCCAGCTCCAGCTCCATCTCCGGGAGCTCCTGGCCCTCTCATACCGAGGAAACAAACCCCAGCTCCAGCTCCAGCTCCAGCTCCAGCTCCAGCTCCAGCTCCAGCTCCATCTCCGGGAGCTCCTGGCCCTCTCATACCGAGGAAACAAACCCCAGCTCCAGCTCCAGCTCCAGCTCCAGCTCCATCTCCGGGAGCTCCTGGCCCTCTCATACCGAGGAAACAAACCCCAGCTCCAGCTCCAGCTCCAGCTCCAGCTCCAGCTCCATCTCCGGGAGCTACTGGCCCTCTCATACCGAGGAAACAAACCCCAGCTCCAGCTCCAGCTCCAGCTCCAGCTCCAGCTCCAGCTCCATCTCCGGGAGCTCCTGGCCCTCTCACCACTCATACCAAGAAAACACCAGCTCCATCTCCGGGACCTCCTGGCCCACTCACCACTCATACCCAGTAGACACCAGCTCCATCTCCGGGAGCTCCTGGCCCTCTCACCACTCGTACCGAGGAAACAAACAGACACCAGCTCCATCTCCGGGACCTCCTGGCCCTCCTGGACGACTCCCCACTCATACCCAGGAGACACCACCTCCACCCCCGCTACACTTACGCCAACACCCCGGGACCTCCGGGACCTCCGGGACCACTCACCACTTATACCCAGGGACACCGCCGCCGCCGCCGCCGCCGCCGCCGCCACCACCGGACTCCATACACCCACAACCGGGGCCGGGGCCGGGGCCGGGGCCGGGGCCGGGGCCGGAGCCCGGTCAAGACCCCTTCTCCGCAACCTTTACCTCCGGGCGTGCCCGGGTACCCACGCTTAAGCACCCCCTCCCGCCGACTAAACCCATGTATCCGCGGGGTCTGGAAGTCGGCGCCCCTGGTACTCCAGACAAAGGCTTGTGCCCCTGGTACTCTGGAAGTCGGCGCCCTTGGTACTCCGGACGTCGGTGCCCCCGGCATTCTGCACAAAGGTTCAGGCCCCTGCTGTGCCAGACAGACAAAAGTCATAGCGCCCCTGGTACTCCGGACA
>NW_028146662.1:55000-114374 GCF_056507025.1 Lutjanus erythropterus | reverse complement strand
CCTGTCCCCTTACATCCCCGTTACACCACCCCCACCCGCACCGCCGCCGCCGCCGCCGCCGCCGCCGCCGCCGCCACCCACCACCACCGGAATCCATACACCCACAACCGGGGCCGGGGCCGGGGCCCGGTCAAGACCCCTTCTCCGCAACCTTTACCTCCGGGCGTGCCCGGGTACCCACGCTTAAGCACCCCCCTCCCGCCGACTAAACCCACGTGTCCGCGGCGTCTGGAAGTCGGCGCCCCTGGTACTCCGGGCAAAGTCTCGTGCCCCTGGTACTCTGGAAGTCGCCGCCCCTGGTACTCCGGACAGTACCGGGGGAGGCCCAGCACCTGCCGTGCCTGCCGTGCCTGCCGTGCCTGCCGTGCCTGCCAGACAGACAGACAGACAGACAGACAGACAGACAGACAGACAGACAGACAGACAGGCAAAGTCGTGCGGTGGCCGGCCGCTCACCACGCATAACCAGGAGACACCACCACCACCACCACCACCACCACCACCACCACCACCACCACCACCAACACTTACACCAACTCCCCGGGACCTCCGGGACCTCCGGGACCTCCTGGAGGAATCCCCACTCATACCCAGTAGACACCAGCTCCATCTCCGGGAGCTCCTGGCCCTCTCACCACTCATACCGAGGAAACAAACAGACAGACAGACAGACAGACAGACAGACTGACAGACACCAGCTCCAGCTCCATCTCCGGGAGCTCCTGGCCCTCTCGTACCGAGGAAACAAACAGACAGACACCAGCTCCAGCTCCGTCTCCGGGAGCTCCTGGCCCTCTCGTACCGAGGAAACAAACCCCAGCTCCAGCTCCAGCTCCTTCTCCGGGAGCTCCTGGCCCTCTCGTACCGAGGAAACAAACCCCAGCTCCAGCTCCAGCTCCAGCTCCAGCTCCTTCTCCGGGAGCTCCTGGCCCTCTCGTACCGAGGAAACAAACCCCAGCTCCAGCTCCAGCTCCAGCTCCGGCTCCAGCTCCAGCTCCATCTCCGGGAGCTCCTGGCCCTCTCGTACCGAGGAAACAAACCCCAGCTCCAGCTCCGGCTCCATCTCCGGGAGCTCCTGGCCCTCCTGGCCCACTCACCACTCATACCCGGTAGACACCAGCTCCATCTCCGGGAGCTCCTGGCCCTCTCACCACTCGTACCGAGGAAACACCAGCTCCATCTCCGGGACCTCCTGGCCCTCCTGGACGACTCCCCACTCATACCCAGGAGACACCACCTCCACCCCCGCTACACTTACGCCAACACCCCGGGACCTCCGGGACCACTCACCACTTATACCCAGGGGCACCACCACCACCACCACCACCACCACCGCCGCCGCCGCCGCCGACCCCCGTTACCCCTGTCCCCTTACATCCCCGTTACACCACCCCCACCCGCACCGCCGCCGCCGCCGCCGCCGCCGCCGCCGCCGCCACCCACCACCACCGGAATCCATACACCCACAACCGGGGCCGGGGCCGGGGCCCGGTCAAGACCCCTTCTCCGCAACCTTTACCTCCGGGCGTGCCCGGGTACCCACGCTTAAGCACCCCCCTCCCGCCGACTAAACCCACGTGTCCGCGGCGTCTGGAAGTCGGCGCCCCTGGTACTCCGGGCAAAGTCTCGTGCCCCTGGTACTCTGGAAGTCGCCGCCCCTGGTACTCCGGACAGTACCGGGGGAGGCCCAGCACCTGCCGTGCCTGCCGTGCCTGCCGTGCCTGCCGTGCCTGCCAGACAGACAGACAGACAGACAGACAGACAGACAGACAGACAGACAGACAGACAGGCAAAGTCGTGCGGTGGCCGGCCGCTCACCACGCATAACCAGGAGACACCACCACCACCACCACCACCACCACCACCACCACCACCACCACCACCAACACTTACACCAACTCCCCGGGACCTCCGGGACCTCCGGGACCTCCTGGAGGAATCCCCACTCATACCCAGTAGACACCAGCTCCATCTCCGGGAGCTCCTGGCCCTCTCACCACTCATACCGAGGAAACAAACAGACAGACAGACAGACAGACAGACAGACTGACAGACACCAGCTCCAGCTCCATCTCCGGGAGCTCCTGGCCCTCTCGTACCGAGGAAACAAACAGACAGACACCAGCTCCAGCTCCGTCTCCGGGAGCTCCTGGCCCTCTCGTACCGAGGAAACAAACCCCAGCTCCAGCTCCAGCTCCTTCTCCGGGAGCTCCTGGCCCTCTCGTACCGAGGAAACAAACCCCAGCTCCAGCTCCAGCTCCAGCTCCAGCTCCTTCTCCGGGAGCTCCTGGCCCTCTCGTACCGAGGAAACAAACCCCAGCTCCAGCTCCAGCTCCAGCTCCGGCTCCAGCTCCAGCTCCATCTCCGGGAGCTCCTGGCCCTCTCGTACCGAGGAAACAAACCCCAGCTCCAGCTCCGGCTCCATCTCCGGGAGCTCCTGGCCCTCCTGGCCCACTCACCACTCATACCCGGTAGACACCAGCTCCATCTCCGGGAGCTCCTGGCCCTCTCACCACTCGTACCGAGGAAACACCAGCTCCATCTCCGGGACCTCCTGGCCCTCCTGGACGACTCCCCACTCATACCCAGGAGACACCACCTCCACCCCCGCTACACTTACGCCAACACCCCGGGACCTCCGGGACCACTCACCACTTATACCCAGGGGCACCACCACCACCACCACCACCACCACCGCCGCCGCCGCCGCCGACCCCCGTTACCCCTGTCCCCTTACATCCCCGTTACACCACCCCCACCCGCACCGCCGCCGCCGCCGCCGCCGCCGCCGCCGCCGCCACCCACCACCACCGGAATCCATACACCCACAACCGGGGCCGGGGCCGGGGCCCGGTCAAGACCCCTTCTCCGCAACCTTTACCTCCGGGCGTGCCCGGGTACCCACGCTTAAGCACCCCCCTCCCGCCGACTAAACCCACGTGTCCGCGGCGTCTGGAAGTCGGCGCCCCTGGTACTCCGGGCAAAGTCTCGTGCCCCTGGTACTCTGGAAGTCGCCGCCCCTGGTACTCCGGACAGTACCGGGGGAGGCCCAGCACCTGCCGTGCCTGCCGTGCCTGCCGTGCCTGCCGTGCCTGCCAGACAGACAGACAGACAGACAGACAGACAGACAGACAGACAGACAGACAGACAGGCAAAGTCGTGCGGTGGCCGGCCGCTCACCACGCATAACCAGGAGACACCACCACCACCACCACCACCACCACCACCACCACCACCACCACCACCAACACTTACACCAACTCCCCGGGACCTCCGGGACCTCCGGGACCTCCTGGAGGAATCCCCACTCATACCCAGTAGACACCAGCTCCATCTCCGGGAGCTCCTGGCCCTCTCACCACTCATACCGAGGAAACAAACAGACAGACAGACAGACAGACAGACAGACTGACAGACACCAGCTCCAGCTCCATCTCCGGGAGCTCCTGGCCCTCTCGTACCGAGGAAACAAACAGACAGACACCAGCTCCAGCTCCGTCTCCGGGAGCTCCTGGCCCTCTCGTACCGAGGAAACAAACCCCAGCTCCAGCTCCAGCTCCTTCTCCGGGAGCTCCTGGCCCTCTCGTACCGAGGAAACAAACCCCAGCTCCAGCTCCAGCTCCAGCTCCAGCTCCTTCTCCGGGAGCTCCTGGCCCTCTCGTACCGAGGAAACAAACCCCAGCTCCAGCTCCAGCTCCAGCTCCGGCTCCAGCTCCAGCTCCATCTCCGGGAGCTCCTGGCCCTCTCGTACCGAGGAAACAAACCCCAGCTCCAGCTCCGGCTCCATCTCCGGGAGCTCCTGGCCCTCCTGGCCCACTCACCACTCATACCCGGTAGACACCAGCTCCATCTCCGGGAGCTCCTGGCCCTCTCACCACTCGTACCGAGGAAACACCAGCTCCATCTCCGGGACCTCCTGGCCCTCCTGGACGACTCCCCACTCATACCCAGGAGACACCACCTCCACCCCCGCTACACTTACGCCAACACCCCGGGACCTCCGGGACCACTCACCACTTATACCCAGGGGCACCACCACCACCACCACCACCACCACCGCCGCCGCCGCCGCCGACCCCCGTTACCCCTGTCCCCTTACATCCCCGTTACACCACCCCCACCCGCACCGCCGCCGCCGCCGCCGCCGCCGCCGCCGCCGCCACCCACCACCACCGGAATCCATACACCCACAACCGGGGCCGGGGCCGGGGCCCGGTCAAGACCCCTTCTCCGCAACCTTTACCTCCGGGCGTGCCCGGGTACCCACGCTTAAGCACCCCCCTCCCGCCGACTAAACCCACGTGTCCGCGGCGTCTGGAAGTCGGCGCCCCTGGTACTCCGGGCAAAGTCTCGTGCCCCTGGTACTCTGGAAGTCGCCGCCCCTGGTACTCCGGACAGTACCGGGGGAGGCCCAGCACCTGCCGTGCCTGCCGTGCCTGCCGTGCCTGCCGTGCCTGCCAGACAGACAGACAGACAGACAGACAGACAGACAGACAGACAGACAGACAGACAGGCAAAGTCGTGCGGTGGCCGGCCGCTCACCACGCATAACCAGGAGACACCACCACCACCACCACCACCACCACCACCACCACCACCACCACCACCAACACTTACACCAACTCCCCGGGACCTCCGGGACCTCCGGGACCTCCTGGAGGAATCCCCACTCATACCCAGTAGACACCAGCTCCATCTCCGGGAGCTCCTGGCCCTCTCACCACTCATACCGAGGAAACAAACAGACAGACAGACAGACAGACAGACAGACTGACAGACACCAGCTCCAGCTCCATCTCCGGGAGCTCCTGGCCCTCTCGTACCGAGGAAACAAACAGACAGACACCAGCTCCAGCTCCGTCTCCGGGAGCTCCTGGCCCTCTCGTACCGAGGAAACAAACCCCAGCTCCAGCTCCAGCTCCTTCTCCGGGAGCTCCTGGCCCTCTCGTACCGAGGAAACAAACCCCAGCTCCAGCTCCAGCTCCAGCTCCAGCTCCTTCTCCGGGAGCTCCTGGCCCTCTCGTACCGAGGAAACAAACCCCAGCTCCAGCTCCAGCTCCAGCTCCGGCTCCAGCTCCAGCTCCATCTCCGGGAGCTCCTGGCCCTCTCGTACCGAGGAAACAAACCCCAGCTCCAGCTCCGGCTCCATCTCCGGGAGCTCCTGGCCCTCCTGGCCCACTCACCACTCATACCCGGTAGACACCAGCTCCATCTCCGGGAGCTCCTGGCCCTCTCACCACTCGTACCGAGGAAACACCAGCTCCATCTCCGGGACCTCCTGGCCCTCCTGGACGACTCCCCACTCATACCCAGGAGACACCACCTCCACCCCCGCTACACTTACGCCAACACCCCGGGACCTCCGGGACCACTCACCACTTATACCCAGGGGCACCACCACCACCACCACCACCACCACCGCCGCCGCCGCCGCCGACCCCCGTTACCCCTGTCCCCTTACATCCCCGTTACACCACCCCCACCCGCACCGCCGCCGCCGCCGCCGCCGCCGCCGCCGCCGCCACCCACCACCACCGGAATCCATACACCCACAACCGGGGCCGGGGCCGGGGCCCGGTCAAGACCCCTTCTCCGCAACCTTTACCTCCGGGCGTGCCCGGGTACCCACGCTTAAGCACCCCCCTCCCGCCGACTAAACCCACGTGTCCGCGGCGTCTGGAAGTCGGCGCCCCTGGTACTCCGGGCAAAGTCTCGTGCCCCTGGTACTCTGGAAGTCGCCGCCCCTGGTACTCCGGACAGTACCGGGGGAGGCCCAGCACCTGCCGTGCCTGCCGTGCCTGCCGTGCCTGCCGTGCCTGCCAGACAGACAGACAGACAGACAGACAGACAGACAGACAGACAGACAGACAGACAGGCAAAGTCGTGCGGTGGCCGGCCGCTCACCACGCATAACCAGGAGACACCACCACCACCACCACCACCACCACCACCACCACCACCACCACCACCAACACTTACACCAACTCCCCGGGACCTCCGGGACCTCCGGGACCTCCTGGAGGAATCCCCACTCATACCCAGTAGACACCAGCTCCATCTCCGGGAGCTCCTGGCCCTCTCACCACTCATACCGAGGAAACAAACAGACAGACAGACAGACAGACAGACAGACTGACAGACACCAGCTCCAGCTCCATCTCCGGGAGCTCCTGGCCCTCTCGTACCGAGGAAACAAACAGACAGACACCAGCTCCAGCTCCGTCTCCGGGAGCTCCTGGCCCTCTCGTACCGAGGAAACAAACCCCAGCTCCAGCTCCAGCTCCTTCTCCGGGAGCTCCTGGCCCTCTCGTACCGAGGAAACAAACCCCAGCTCCAGCTCCAGCTCCAGCTCCAGCTCCTTCTCCGGGAGCTCCTGGCCCTCTCGTACCGAGGAAACAAACCCCAGCTCCAGCTCCAGCTCCAGCTCCGGCTCCAGCTCCAGCTCCATCTCCGGGAGCTCCTGGCCCTCTCGTACCGAGGAAACAAACCCCAGCTCCAGCTCCGGCTCCATCTCCGGGAGCTCCTGGCCCTCCTGGCCCACTCACCACTCATACCCGGTAGACACCAGCTCCATCTCCGGGAGCTCCTGGCCCTCTCACCACTCGTACCGAGGAAACACCAGCTCCATCTCCGGGACCTCCTGGCCCTCCTGGACGACTCCCCACTCATACCCAGGAGACACCACCTCCACCCCCGCTACACTTACGCCAACACCCCGGGACCTCCGGGACCACTCACCACTTATACCCAGGGGCACCACCACCACCACCACCACCACCACCGCCGCCGCCGCCGCCGACCCCCGTTACCCCTGTCCCCTTACATCCCCGTTACACCACCCCCACCCGCACCGCCGCCGCCGCCGCCGCCGCCGCCGCCGCCGCCACCCACCACCACCGGAATCCATACACCCACAACCGGGGCCGGGGCCGGGGCCCGGTCAAGACCCCTTCTCCGCAACCTTTACCTCCGGGCGTGCCCGGGTACCCACGCTTAAGCACCCCCCTCCCGCCGACTAAACCCACGTGTCCGCGGCGTCTGGAAGTCGGCGCCCCTGGTACTCCGGGCAAAGTCTCGTGCCCCTGGTACTCTGGAAGTCGCCGCCCCTGGTACTCCGGACAGTACCGGGGGAGGCCCAGCACCTGCCGTGCCTGCCGTGCCTGCCGTGCCTGCCGTGCCTGCCAGACAGACAGACAGACAGACAGACAGACAGACAGACAGACAGACAGACAGACAGGCAAAGTCGTGCGGTGGCCGGCCGCTCACCACGCATAACCAGGAGACACCACCACCACCACCACCACCACCACCACCACCACCACCACCACCACCAACACTTACACCAACTCCCCGGGACCTCCGGGACCTCCGGGACCTCCTGGAGGAATCCCCACTCATACCCAGTAGACACCAGCTCCATCTCCGGGAGCTCCTGGCCCTCTCACCACTCATACCGAGGAAACAAACAGACAGACAGACAGACAGACAGACAGACTGACAGACACCAGCTCCAGCTCCATCTCCGGGAGCTCCTGGCCCTCTCGTACCGAGGAAACAAACAGACAGACACCAGCTCCAGCTCCGTCTCCGGGAGCTCCTGGCCCTCTCGTACCGAGGAAACAAACCCCAGCTCCAGCTCCAGCTCCTTCTCCGGGAGCTCCTGGCCCTCTCGTACCGAGGAAACAAACCCCAGCTCCAGCTCCAGCTCCAGCTCCAGCTCCTTCTCCGGGAGCTCCTGGCCCTCTCGTACCGAGGAAACAAACCCCAGCTCCAGCTCCAGCTCCAGCTCCGGCTCCAGCTCCAGCTCCATCTCCGGGAGCTCCTGGCCCTCTCGTACCGAGGAAACAAACCCCAGCTCCAGCTCCGGCTCCATCTCCGGGAGCTCCTGGCCCTCCTGGCCCACTCACCACTCATACCCGGTAGACACCAGCTCCATCTCCGGGAGCTCCTGGCCCTCTCACCACTCGTACCGAGGAAACACCAGCTCCATCTCCGGGACCTCCTGGCCCTCCTGGACGACTCCCCACTCATACCCAGGAGACACCACCTCCACCCCCGCTACACTTACGCCAACACCCCGGGACCTCCGGGACCACTCACCACTTATACCCAGGGGCACCACCACCACCACCACCACCACCACCGCCGCCGCCGCCGCCGACCCCCGTTACCCCTGTCCCCTTACATCCCCGTTACACCACCCCCACCCGCACCGCCGCCGCCGCCGCCGCCGCCGCCGCCGCCGCCACCCACCACCACCGGAATCCATACACCCACAACCGGGGCCGGGGCCGGGGCCCGGTCAAGACCCCTTCTCCGCAACCTTTACCTCCGGGCGTGCCCGGGTACCCACGCTTAAGCACCCCCCTCCCGCCGACTAAACCCACGTGTCCGCGGCGTCTGGAAGTCGGCGCCCCTGGTACTCCGGGCAAAGTCTCGTGCCCCTGGTACTCTGGAAGTCGCCGCCCCTGGTACTCCGGACAGTACCGGGGGAGGCCCAGCACCTGCCGTGCCTGCCGTGCCTGCCGTGCCTGCCGTGCCTGCCAGACAGACAGACAGACAGACAGACAGACAGACAGACAGACAGACAGACAGACAGGCAAAGTCGTGCGGTGGCCGGCCGCTCACCACGCATAACCAGGAGACACCACCACCACCACCACCACCACCACCACCACCACCACCACCACCAACACTTACACCAACTCCCCGGGACCTCCGGGACCTCCGGGACCTCCTGGAGGAATCCCCACTCATACCCAGTAGACACCAGCTCCATCTCCGGGAGCTCCTGGCCCTCTCACCACTCATACCGAGGAAACAAACAGACAGACAGACAGACAGACAGACAGACTGACAGACACCAGCTCCAGCTCCATCTCCGGGAGCTCCTGGCCCTCTCGTACCGAGGAAACAAACAGACAGACACCAGCTCCAGCTCCGTCTCCGGGAGCTCCTGGCCCTCTCGTACCGAGGAAACAAACCCCAGCTCCAGCTCCAGCTCCTTCTCCGGGAGCTCCTGGCCCTCTCGTACCGAGGAAACAAACCCCAGCTCCAGCTCCAGCTCCAGCTCCAGCTCCTTCTCCGGGAGCTCCTGGCCCTCTCGTACCGAGGAAACAAACCCCAGCTCCAGCTCCAGCTCCAGCTCCGGCTCCAGCTCCAGCTCCATCTCCGGGAGCTCCTGGCCCTCTCGTACCGAGGAAACAAACCCCAGCTCCAGCTCCGGCTCCATCTCCGGGAGCTCCTGGCCCTCCTGGCCCACTCACCACTCATACCCGGTAGACACCAGCTCCATCTCCGGGAGCTCCTGGCCCTCTCACCACTCGTACCGAGGAAACACCAGCTCCATCTCCGGGACCTCCTGGCCCTCCTGGACGACTCCCCACTCATACCCAGGAGACACCACCTCCACCCCCGCTACACTTACGCCAACACCCCGGGACCTCCGGGACCACTCACCACTTATACCCAGGGGCACCACCACCACCACCACCACCACCACCGCCGCCGCCGCCGCCGACCCCCGTTACCCCTGTCCCCTTACATCCCCGTTACACCACCCCCACCCGCACCGCCGCCGCCGCCGCCGCCGCCGCCGCCGCCGCCACCCACCACCACCGGAATCCATACACCCACAACCGGGGCCGGGGCCGGGGCCCGGTCAAGACCCCTTCTCCGCAACCTTTACCTCCGGGCGTGCCCGGGTACCCACGCTTAAGCACCCCCCTCCCGCCGACTAAACCCACGTGTCCGCGGCGTCTGGAAGTCGGCGCCCCTGGTACTCCGGGCAAAGTCTCGTGCCCCTGGTACTCTGGAAGTCGCCGCCCCTGGTACTCCGGACAGTACCGGGGGAGGCCCAGCACCTGCCGTGCCTGCCGTGCCTGCCGTGCCTGCCGTGCCTGCCAGACAGACAGACAGACAGACAGACAGACAGACAGACAGACAGACAGACAGACAGGCAAAGTCGTGCGGTGGCCGGCCGCTCACCACGCATAACCAGGAGACACCACCACCACCACCACCACCACCACCACCACCACCACCACCACCACCAACACTTACACCAACTCCCCGGGACCTCCGGGACCTCCGGGACCTCCTGGAGGAATCCCCACTCATACCCAGTAGACACCAGCTCCATCTCCGGGAGCTCCTGGCCCTCTCACCACTCATACCGAGGAAACAAACAGACAGACAGACAGACAGACAGACAGACTGACAGACACCAGCTCCAGCTCCATCTCCGGGAGCTCCTGGCCCTCTCGTACCGAGGAAACAAACAGACAGACACCAGCTCCAGCTCCGTCTCCGGGAGCTCCTGGCCCTCTCGTACCGAGGAAACAAACCCCAGCTCCAGCTCCAGCTCCTTCTCCGGGAGCTCCTGGCCCTCTCGTACCGAGGAAACAAACCCCAGCTCCAGCTCCAGCTCCAGCTCCAGCTCCTTCTCCGGGAGCTCCTGGCCCTCTCGTACCGAGGAAACAAACCCCAGCTCCAGCTCCAGCTCCAGCTCCGGCTCCAGCTCCAGCTCCATCTCCGGGAGCTCCTGGCCCTCTCGTACCGAGGAAACAAACCCCAGCTCCAGCTCCGGCTCCATCTCCGGGAGCTCCTGGCCCTCCTGGCCCACTCACCACTCATACCCGGTAGACACCAGCTCCATCTCCGGGAGCTCCTGGCCCTCTCACCACTCGTACCGAGGAAACACCAGCTCCATCTCCGGGACCTCCTGGCCCTCCTGGACGACTCCCCACTCATACCCAGGAGACACCACCTCCACCCCCGCTACACTTACGCCAACACCCCGGGACCTCCGGGACCACTCACCACTTATACCCAGGGGCACCACCACCACCACCACCACCACCACCGCCGCCGCCGCCGCCGACCCCCGTTACCCCTGTCCCCTTACATCCCCGTTACACCACCCCCACCCGCACCGCCGCCGCCGCCGCCGCCGCCGCCGCCGCCGCCACCCACCACCACCGGAATCCATACACCCACAACCGGGGCCGGGGCCGGGGCCCGGTCAAGACCCCTTCTCCGCAACCTTTACCTCCGGGCGTGCCCGGGTACCCACGCTTAAGCACCCCCCTCCCGCCGACTAAACCCACGTGTCCGCGGCGTCTGGAAGTCGGCGCCCCTGGTACTCCGGGCAAAGTCTCGTGCCCCTGGTACTCTGGAAGTCGCCGCCCCTGGTACTCCGGACAGTACCGGGGGAGGCCCAGCACCTGCCGTGCCTGCCGTGCCTGCCGTGCCTGCCGTGCCTGCCAGACAGACAGACAGACAGACAGACAGACAGACAGACAGACAGACAGACAGACAGGCAAAGTCGTGCGGTGGCCGGCCGCTCACCACGCATAACCAGGAGACACCACCACCACCACCACCACCACCACCACCACCACCACCACCACCACCAACACTTACACCAACTCCCCGGGACCTCCGGGACCTCCGGGACCTCCTGGAGGAATCCCCACTCATACCCAGTAGACACCAGCTCCATCTCCGGGAGCTCCTGGCCCTCTCACCACTCATACCGAGGAAACAAACAGACAGACAGACAGACAGACAGACAGACTGACAGACACCAGCTCCAGCTCCATCTCCGGGAGCTCCTGGCCCTCTCGTACCGAGGAAACAAACAGACAGACACCAGCTCCAGCTCCGTCTCCGGGAGCTCCTGGCCCTCTCGTACCGAGGAAACAAACCCCAGCTCCAGCTCCAGCTCCTTCTCCGGGAGCTCCTGGCCCTCTCGTACCGAGGAAACAAACCCCAGCTCCAGCTCCAGCTCCAGCTCCAGCTCCTTCTCCGGGAGCTCCTGGCCCTCTCGTACCGAGGAAACAAACCCCAGCTCCAGCTCCAGCTCCAGCTCCGGCTCCAGCTCCAGCTCCATCTCCGGGAGCTCCTGGCCCTCTCGTACCGAGGAAACAAACCCCAGCTCCAGCTCCGGCTCCATCTCCGGGAGCTCCTGGCCCTCCTGGCCCACTCACCACTCATACCCGGTAGACACCAGCTCCATCTCCGGGAGCTCCTGGCCCTCTCACCACTCGTACCGAGGAAACACCAGCTCCATCTCCGGGACCTCCTGGCCCTCCTGGACGACTCCCCACTCATACCCAGGAGACACCACCTCCACCCCCGCTACACTTACGCCAACACCCCGGGACCTCCGGGACCACTCACCACTTATACCCAGGGGCACCACCACCACCACCACCACCACCACCACCACCAACACCACCGCCGCCGCCGCCGCCGACCCCCGTTACCCCTGTCCCCTTACATCCCCGTTACACCACCCCCACCCGCACCGCCGCCGCCGCCGCCGCCGCCGCCGCCGCCGCCACCCACCACCACCGGAATCCATACACCCACAACCGGGGCCGGGGCCGGGGCCGGGGCCGGGGCCCGGTCAAGACCCCTTCTCCGCAACCTTTACCTCCGGGCGTGCCCGGGTACCCACGCTTAAGCACCCCCCTCCCGCCGACTAAACCCACGTGTCCGCGGCGTCTGGAAGTCGGCGCCCCTGGTACTCCGGGCAAAGTCTCGTGCCCCTGGTACTCTGGAAGTCGCCGCCCCTGGTACTCCGGACAGTACCGGGGGAGGCCCAGCACCTGCCGTGCCTGCCGTGCCTGCCGTGCCTGCCGTGCCTGCCAGACAGACAGACAGACAGACAGACAGACAGACAGACAGACAGACAGACAGACAGGCAAAGTCGTGCGGTGGCCGGCCGCTCACCACGCATAACCAGGAGACACCACCACCACCAACACTTACACCAACTCCCCGGGACCTCCGGGACCTCCGGGACCTCCTGGAGGAATCCCCACTCATACCCAGTAGACACCAGCTCCATCTCCGGGAGCTCCTGGCCCTCTCACCACTCATACCGAGGAAACAAACAGACAGACAGACAGACAGACAGACAGACTGACAGACACCAGCTCCAGCTCCATCTCCGGGAGCTCCTGGCCCTCTCGTACCGAGGAAACAAACAGACAGACACCAGCTCCAGCTCCGTCTCCGGGAGCTCCTGGCCCTCTCGTACCGAGGAAACAAACCCCAGCTCCAGCTCCAGCTCCTTCTCCGGGAGCTCCTGGCCCTCTCGTACCGAGGAAACAAACCCCAGCTCCAGCTCCAGCTCCAGCTCCAGCTCCTTCTCCGGGAGCTCCTGGCCCTCTCGTACCGAGGAAACAAACCCCAGCTCCAGCTCCAGCTCCAGCTCCGGCTCCAGCTCCAGCTCCATCTCCGGGAGCTCCTGGCCCTCTCGTACCGAGGAAACAAACCCCAGCTCCAGCTCCGGCTCCATCTCCGGGAGCTCCTGGCCCTCCTGGCCCACTCACCACTCATACCCGGTAGACACCAGCTCCATCTCCGGGAGCTCCTGGCCCTCTCACCACTCGTACCGAGGAAACACCAGCTCCATCTCCGGGACCTCCTGGCCCTCCTGGACGACTCCCCACTCATACCCAGGAGACACCACCTCCACCCCCGCTACACTTACGCCAACACCCCGGGACCTCCGGGACCACTCACCACTTATACCCAGGGGCACCACCACCACCACCACCACCACCACCACCACCAACACCACCGCCGCCGCCGCCGCCGACCCCCGTTACCCCTGTCCCCTTACATCCCCGTTACACCACCCCCACCCGCACCGCCGCCGCCGCCGCCGCCGCCGCCGCCGCCGCCACCCACCACCACCGGAATCCATACACCCACAACCGGGGCCGGGGCCGGGGCCGGGGCCGGGGCCCGGTCAAGACCCCTTCTCCGCAACCTTTACCTCCGGGCGTGCCCGGGTACCCACGCTTAAGCACCCCCCTCCCGCCGACTAAACCCACGTGTCCGCGGCGTCTGGAAGTCGGCGCCCCTGGTACTCCGGGCAAAGTCTCGTGCCCCTGGTACTCTGGAAGTCGCCGCCCCTGGTACTCCGGACAGTACCGGGGGAGGCCCAGCACCTGCCGTGCCTGCCGTGCCTGCCGTGCCTGCCGTGCCTGCCCCTGCCGTGCCTGCCGTGCCTGCCGTGCCTGCCGTGCCTGCCAGACAGACAGACAGACAGACAGACAGACAGACAGACAGACAGACAGACAGACAGGCAAAGTCGTGCGGTGGCCGGCCGCTCACCACGCATAACCAGGAGACACCACCACCACCACCACCACCACCACCACCACCACCACCACCACCACCAACACTTACACCAACTCCCCGGGACCTCCGGGACCTCCGGGACCTCCTGGAGGAATCCCCACTCATACCCAGTAGACACCAGCTCCATCTCCGGGAGCTCCTGGCCCTCTCACCACTCATACCGAGGAAACAAACAGACAGACAGACAGACAGACAGACAGACTGACAGACACCAGCTCCAGCTCCATCTCCGGGAGCTCCTGGCCCTCTCGTACCGAGGAAACAAACAGACAGACACCAGCTCCAGCTCCGTCTCCGGGAGCTCCTGGCCCTCTCGTACCGAGGAAACAAACCCCAGCTCCAGCTCCAGCTCCTTCTCCGGGAGCTCCTGGCCCTCTCGTACCGAGGAAACAAACCCCAGCTCCAGCTCCAGCTCCGGCTCCAGCTCCAGCTCCATCTCCGGGAGCTCCTGGCCCTCTCCGGGAGCTCCTGGCCCTCTCGTACCGAGGAAACAAACCCCAGCTCCAGCTCCAGCTCCAGCTCCTTCTCCGGGAGCTCCTGGCCCTCTCGTACCGAGGAAACAAACCCCAGCTCCAGCTCCAGCTCCAGCTCCTTCTCCGGGAGCTCCTGGCCCTCTCGTACCGAGGAAACAAACCCCAGCTCCAGCTCCAGCTCCGGCTCCAGCTCCAGCTCCATCTCCGGGAGCTCCTGGCCCTCTCCGGGAGCTCCTGGCCCTCTCGTACCGAGGAAACAAACCCCAGCTCCAGCTCCAGCTCCAGCTCCTTCTCCGGGAGCTCCTGGCCCTCTCGTACCGAGGAAACAAACCCCAGCTCCAGCTCCAGCTCCGGCTCCAGCTCCAGCTCCATCTCCGGGAGCTCCTGGCCCTCTCGTACCGAGGAAACAAACCCCAGCTCCAGCTCCGGCTCCATCTCCGGGAGCTCCTGGCCCTCCTGGCCCACTCACCACTCATACCCGGTAGACACCAGCTCCATCTCCGGGAGCTCCTGGCCCTCTCACCACTCGTACCGAGGAAACACCAGCTCCATCTCCGGGACCTCCTGGCCCTCCTGGACGACTCCCCACTCATACCCAGGAGACACCACCTCCACCCCCGCTACACTTACGCCAACACCCCGGGACCTCCGGGACCACTCACCACTTATACCCAGGGGCACCACCACCACCACCACCACCACCACCAACACCACCGCCGCCGCCGCCGCCGACCCCCGTTACCCCTGTCCCCTTACATCCCCGTTACACCACCCCCACCCGCACCGCCGCCGCCGCCGCCGCCGCCGCCACCCACCACCACCGGAATCCATACACCCACAACCGGGGCCGGGGCCGGGGCCGGGGCCGGGGCCGGGGCCCGGTCAAGACCCCTTCTCCGCAACCTTTACCTCCGGGCGTGCCCGGGTACCCACGCTTAAGCACCCCCCTCCCGCCGACTAAACCCACGTGTCCGCGGCGTCTGGAAGTCGGCGCCCCTGGTACTCCGGGCAAAGTCTCGTGCCCCTGGTACTCTGGAAGTCGCCGCCCCTGGTACTCCGGACAGTACCGGGGGAGGCCCAGCACCTGCCGTGCCTGCCGTGCCTGCCGTGCCTGCCGTGCCTGCCAGACAGACAGACAGACAGACAGACAGACAGACAGACAGACAGACAGACAGACAGGCAAAGTCGTGCGGTGGCCGGCCGCTCACCACGCATAACCAGGAGACACCACCACCACCAACACTTACACCAACTCCCCGGGACCTCCGGGACCTCCGGGACCTCCTGGAGGAATCCCCACTCATACCCAGTAGACACCAGCTCCATCTCCGGGAGCTCCTGGCCCTCTCACCACTCATACCGAGGAAACAAACAGACAGACAGACAGACAGACAGACAGACTGACAGACACCAGCTCCAGCTCCATCTCCGGGAGCTCCTGGCCCTCTCGTACCGAGGAAACAAACAGACAGACACCAGCTCCAGCTCCGTCTCCGGGAGCTCCTGGCCCTCTCGTACCGAGGAAACAAACCCCAGCTCCAGCTCCAGCTCCTTCTCCGGGAGCTCCTGGCCCTCTCGTACCGAGGAAACAAACCCCAGCTCCAGCTCCAGCTCCAGCTCCAGCTCCTTCTCCGGGAGCTCCTGGCCCTCTCGTACCGAGGAAACAAACCCCAGCTCCAGCTCCAGCTCCAGCTCCGGCTCCAGCTCCAGCTCCATCTCCGGGAGCTCCTGGCCCTCTCGTACCGAGGAAACAAACCCCAGCTCCAGCTCCGGCTCCATCTCCGGGAGCTCCTGGCCCTCCTGGCCCACTCACCACTCATACCCGGTAGACACCAGCTCCATCTCCGGGAGCTCCTGGCCCTCTCACCACTCGTACCGAGGAAACACCAGCTCCATCTCCGGGACCTCCTGGCCCTCCTGGACGACTCCCCACTCATACCCAGGAGACACCACCTCCACCCCCGCTACACTTACGCCAACACCCCGGGACCTCCGGGACCACTCACCACTTATACCCAGGGGCACCACCACCACCACCACCACCACCACCACCACCAACACCACCGCCGCCGCCGCCGCCGACCCCCGTTACCCCTGTCCCCTTACATCCCCGTTACACCACCCCCACCCGCACCGCCGCCGCCGCCGCCGCCGCCGCCGCCGCCGCCACCCACCACCACCGGAATCCATACACCCACAACCGGGGCCGGGGCCGGGGCCGGGGCCGGGGCCCGGTCAAGACCCCTTCTCCGCAACCTTTACCTCCGGGCGTGCCCGGGTACCCACGCTTAAGCACCCCCCTCCCGCCGACTAAACCCACGTGTCCGCGGCGTCTGGAAGTCGGCGCCCCTGGTACTCCGGGCAAAGTCTCGTGCCCCTGGTACTCTGGAAGTCGCCGCCCCTGGTACTCCGGACAGTACCGGGGGAGGCCCAGCACCTGCCGTGCCTGCCGTGCCTGCCGTGCCTGCCGTGCCTGCCAGACAGACAGACAGACAGACAGACAGACAGACAGACAGACAGACAGACAGACAGGCAAAGTCGTGCGGTGGCCGGCCGCTCACCACGCATAACCAGGAGACACCACCACCACCACCACCACCACCACCACCACCACCACCACCACCACCAACACTTACACCAACTCCCCGGGACCTCCGGGACCTCCGGGACCTCCTGGAGGAATCCCCACTCATACCCAGTAGACACCAGCTCCATCTCCGGGAGCTCCTGGCCCTCTCACCACTCATACCGAGGAAACAAACAGACAGACAGACAGACAGACAGACAGACTGACAGACACCAGCTCCAGCTCCATCTCCGGGAGCTCCTGGCCCTCTCGTACCGAGGAAACAAACAGACAGACACCAGCTCCAGCTCCGTCTCCGGGAGCTCCTGGCCCTCTCGTACCGAGGAAACAAACCCCAGCTCCAGCTCCAGCTCCTTCTCCGGGAGCTCCTGGCCCTCTCGTACCGAGGAAACAAACCCCAGCTCCAGCTCCAGCTCCGGCTCCAGCTCCAGCTCCATCTCCGGGAGCTCCTGGCCCTCTCCGGGAGCTCCTGGCCCTCTCGTACCGAGGAAACAAACCCCAGCTCCAGCTCCAGCTCCAGCTCCTTCTCCGGGAGCTCCTGGCCCTCTCGTACCGAGGAAACAAACCCCAGCTCCAGCTCCAGCTCCAGCTCCTTCTCCGGGAGCTCCTGGCCCTCTCGTACCGAGGAAACAAACCCCAGCTCCAGCTCCAGCTCCGGCTCCAGCTCCAGCTCCATCTCCGGGAGCTCCTGGCCCTCTCCGGGAGCTCCTGGCCCTCTCGTACCGAGGAAACAAACCCCAGCTCCAGCTCCAGCTCCAGCTCCTTCTCCGGGAGCTCCTGGCCCTCTCGTACCGAGGAAACAAACCCCAGCTCCAGCTCCAGCTCCGGCTCCAGCTCCAGCTCCATCTCCGGGAGCTCCTGGCCCTCTCGTACCGAGGAAACAAACCCCAGCTCCAGCTCCGGCTCCATCTCCGGGAGCTCCTGGCCCTCCTGGCCCACTCACCACTCATACCCGGTAGACACCAGCTCCATCTCCGGGAGCTCCTGGCCCTCTCACCACTCGTACCGAGGAAACACCAGCTCCATCTCCGGGACCTCCTGGCCCTCCTGGACGACTCCCCACTCATACCCAGGAGACACCACCTCCACCCCCGCTACACTTACGCCAACACCCCGGGACCTCCGGGACCACTCACCACTTATACCCAGGGGCACCACCACCACCACCACCACCACCACCAACACCACCGCCGCCGCCGCCGCCGACCCCCGTTACCCCTGTCCCCTTACATCCCCGTTACACCACCCCCACCCGCACCGCCGCCGCCGCCGCCGCCGCCGCCACCCACCACCACCGGAATCCATACACCCACAACCGGGGCCGGGGCCGGGGCCGGGGCCGGGGCCGGGGCCCGGTCAAGACCCCTTCTCCGCAACCTTTACCTCCGGGCGTGCCCGGGTACCCACGCTTAAGCACCCCCCTCCCGCCGACTAAACCCACGTGTCCGCGGCGTCTGGAAGTCGGCGCCCCTGGTACTCCGGGCAAAGTCTCGTGCCCCTGGTACTCTGGAAGTCGCCGCCCCTGGTACTCCGGACAGTACCGGGGGAGGCCCAGCACCTGCCGTGCCTGCCGTGCCTGCCGTGCCTGCCGTGCCTGCCAGACAGACAGACAGACAGACAGACAGACAGACAGACAGACAGACAGACAGACAGGCAAAGTCGTGCGGTGGCCGGCCGCTCACCACGCATAACCAGGAGACACCACCACCACCACCACCACCACCACCACCACCACCACCACCACCACCAACACTTACACCAACTCCCCGGGACCTCCGGGACCTCCGGGACCTCCTGGAGGAATCCCCACTCATACCCAGTAGACACCAGCTCCATCTCCGGGAGCTCCTGGCCCTCTCACCACTCATACCGAGGAAACAAACAGACAGACAGACAGACAGACAGACAGACTGACAGACACCAGCTCCAGCTCCATCTCCGGGAGCTCCTGGCCCTCTCGTACCGAGGAAACAAACAGACAGACACCAGCTCCAGCTCCGTCTCCGGGAGCTCCTGGCCCTCTCGTACCGAGGAAACAAACCCCAGCTCCAGCTCCAGCTCCTTCTCCGGGAGCTCCTGGCCCTCTCGTACCGAGGAAACAAACCCCAGCTCCAGCTCCAGCTCCAGCTCCAGCTCCTTCTCCGGGAGCTCCTGGCCCTCTCGTACCGAGGAAACAAACCCCAGCTCCAGCTCCAGCTCCAGCTCCGGCTCCAGCTCCAGCTCCATCTCCGGGAGCTCCTGGCCCTCTCGTACCGAGGAAACAAACCCCAGCTCCAGCTCCGGCTCCATCTCCGGGAGCTCCTGGCCCTCCTGGCCCACTCACCACTCATACCCGGTAGACACCAGCTCCATCTCCGGGAGCTCCTGGCCCTCTCACCACTCGTACCGAGGAAACACCAGCTCCATCTCCGGGACCTCCTGGCCCTCCTGGACGACTCCCCACTCATACCCAGGAGACACCACCTCCACCCCCGCTACACTTACGCCAACACCCCGGGACCTCCGGGACCACTCACCACTTATACCCAGGGGCACCACCACCACCACCACCACCACCACCACCACCAACACCACCGCCGCCGCCGCCGCCGACCCCCGTTACCCCTGTCCCCTTACATCCCCGTTACACCACCCCCACCCGCACCGCCGCCGCCGCCGCCGCCGCCGCCGCCGCCGCCACCCACCACCACCGGAATCCATACACCCACAACCGGGGCCGGGGCCGGGGCCGGGGCCGGGGCCCGGTCAAGACCCCTTCTCCGCAACCTTTACCTCCGGGCGTGCCCGGGTACCCACGCTTAAGCACCCCCCTCCCGCCGACTAAACCCACGTGTCCGCGGCGTCTGGAAGTCGGCGCCCCTGGTACTCCGGGCAAAGTCTCGTGCCCCTGGTACTCTGGAAGTCGCCGCCCCTGGTACTCCGGACAGTACCGGGGGAGGCCCAGCACCTGCCGTGCCTGCCGTGCCTGCCGTGCCTGCCGTGCCTGCCAGACAGACAGACAGACAGACAGACAGACAGACAGACAGACAGACAGACAGACAGGCAAAGTCGTGCGGTGGCCGGCCGCTCACCACGCATAACCAGGAGACACCACCACCACCACCACCACCACCACCACCACCACCACCACCACCACCAACACTTACACCAACTCCCCGGGACCTCCGGGACCTCCGGGACCTCCTGGAGGAATCCCCACTCATACCCAGTAGACACCAGCTCCATCTCCGGGAGCTCCTGGCCCTCTCACCACTCATACCGAGGAAACAAACAGACAGACAGACAGACAGACAGACAGACTGACAGACACCAGCTCCAGCTCCATCTCCGGGAGCTCCTGGCCCTCTCGTACCGAGGAAACAAACAGACAGACACCAGCTCCAGCTCCGTCTCCGGGAGCTCCTGGCCCTCTCGTACCGAGGAAACAAACCCCAGCTCCAGCTCCAGCTCCTTCTCCGGGAGCTCCTGGCCCTCTCGTACCGAGGAAACAAACCCCAGCTCCAGCTCCAGCTCCAGCTCCAGCTCCTTCTCCGGGAGCTCCTGGCCCTCTCGTACCGAGGAAACAAACCCCAGCTCCAGCTCCAGCTCCAGCTCCGGCTCCAGCTCCAGCTCCATCTCCGGGAGCTCCTGGCCCTCTCGTACCGAGGAAACAAACCCCAGCTCCAGCTCCGGCTCCATCTCCGGGAGCTCCTGGCCCTCCTGGCCCACTCACCACTCATACCCGGTAGACACCAGCTCCATCTCCGGGAGCTCCTGGCCCTCTCACCACTCGTACCGAGGAAACACCAGCTCCATCTCCGGGACCTCCTGGCCCTCCTGGACGACTCCCCACTCATACCCAGGAGACACCACCTCCACCCCCGCTACACTTACGCCAACACCCCGGGACCTCCGGGACCACTCACCACTTATACCCAGGGGCACCACCACCACCACCACCACCACCACCACCACCAACACCACCGCCGCCGCCGCCGCCGACCCCCGTTACCCCTGTCCCCTTACATCCCCGTTACACCACCCCCACCCGCACCGCCGCCGCCGCCGCCGCCGCCGCCGCCGCCGCCACCCACCACCACCGGAATCCATACACCCACAACCGGGGCCGGGGCCGGGGCCGGGGCCGGGGCCCGGTCAAGACCCCTTCTCCGCAACCTTTACCTCCGGGCGTGCCCGGGTACCCACGCTTAAGCACCCCCCTCCCGCCGACTAAACCCACGTGTCCGCGGCGTCTGGAAGTCGGCGCCCCTGGTACTCCGGGCAAAGTCTCGTGCCCCTGGTACTCTGGAAGTCGCCGCCCCTGGTACTCCGGACAGTACCGGGGGAGGCCCAGCACCTGCCGTGCCTGCCGTGCCTGCCGTGCCTGCCGTGCCTGCCAGACAGACAGACAGACAGACAGACAGACAGACAGACAGACAGGCAAAGTCGTGCGGTGGCCGGCCGCTCACCACGCATAACCAGGAGACACCACCACCACCACCACCACCACCACCACCACCACCACCAACACTTACACCAACTCCCCGGGACCTCCGGGACCTCCGGGACCTCCTGGAGGAATCCCCACTCATACCCAGTAGACACCAGCTCCATCACCGGGAGCTCCTGGCCCTCTCACCACTCATACCGAGGAAACAAACAGACAGACAGACAGACAGACAGACAGACAGACAGACAGACAGACTGACAGACACCAGCTCCAGCTCCATCTCCGGGAGCTCCTGGCCCTCTCGTACCGAGGAAACAAACAGACAGACACCAGCTCCAGCTCCGTCTCCGGGAGCTCCTGGCCCTCTCGTACCGAGGAAACAAACCCCAGCTCCAGCTCCAGCTCCAGCTCCTTCTCCGGGAGCTCCTGGCCCTCTCGTACCGAGGAAACAAACCCCAGCTCCAGCTCCAGCTCCGGCTCCAGCTCCAGCTCCATCTCCGGGAGCTCCTGGCCCTCTCCGGGAGCTCCTGGCCCTCTCGTACCGAGGAAACAAACCCCAGCTCCAGCTCCAGCTCCAGCTCCTTCTCCGGGAGCTCCTGGCCCTCTCGTACCGAGGAAACAAACCCCAGCTCCAGCTCCAGCTCCAGCTCCTTCTCCGGGAGCTCCTGGCCCTCTCGTACCGAGGAAACAAACCCCAGCTCCAGCTCCAGCTCCGGCTCCAGCTCCAGCTCCATCTCCGGGAGCTCCTGGCCCTCTCCGGGAGCTCCTGGCCCTCTCGTACCGAGGAAACAAACCCCAGCTCCAGCTCCAGCTCCAGCTCCTTCTCCGGGAGCTCCTGGCCCTCTCGTACCGAGGAAACAAACCCCAGCTCCAGCTCCAGCTCCGGCTCCAGCTCCAGCTCCATCTCCGGGAGCTCCTGGCCCTCTCGTACCGAGGAAACAAACCCCAGCTCCAGCTCCGGCTCCATCTCCGGGAGCTCCTGGCCCTCCTGGCCCACTCACCACTCATACCCGGTAGACACCAGCTCCATCTCCGGGAGCTCCTGGCCCTCTCACCACTCGTACCGAGGAAACACCAGCTCCATCTCCGGGACCTCCTGGCCCTCCTGGACGACTCCCCACTCATACCCAGGAGACACCACCTCCACCCCCGCTACACTTACGCCAACACCCCGGGACCTCCGGGACCACTCACCACTTATACCCAGGGGCACCACCACCACCACCACCACCACCACCAACACCACCGCCGCCGCCGCCGCCGACCCCCGTTACCCCTGTCCCCTTACATCCCCGTTACACCACCCCCACCCGCACCGCCGCCGCCGCCGCCGCCGCCGCCACCCACCACCACCGGAATCCATACACCCACAACCGGGGCCGGGGCCGGGGCCGGGGCCGGGGCCGGGGCCCGGTCAAGACCCCTTCTCCGCAACCTTTACCTCCGGGCGTGCCCGGGTACCCACGCTTAAGCACCCCCCTCCCGCCGACTAAACCCACGTGTCCGCGGCGTCTGGAAGTCGGCGCCCCTGGTACTCCGGGCAAAGTCTCGTGCCCCTGGTACTCTGGAAGTCGCCGCCCCTGGTACTCCGGACAGTACCGGGGGCGGCCCAGCACCTGCCGTGCCTGCCGTGCCTGCCGTGCCTGCCGTGCCTGCCGTGCCTGCCAGACAGACAGACAGACAGACAGACAGACAGACAGACAGACAGGCAAAGTCGTGCGGTGGCCGGCCGCTCACCACGCATAACCAGGAGACACCACCACCACCAACACTTACACCAACTCCCCGGGACCTCCGGGACCTCCGGGACCTCCTGGAGGAATCCCCACTCATACCCAGTAGACACCAGCTCCATCACCGGGAGCTCCTGGCCCTCTCACCACTCATAC
Source organism: Lutjanus erythropterus (assembly GCF_056507025.1). Taxonomy (NCBI): domain Eukaryota; kingdom Metazoa; phylum Chordata; class Actinopteri; order Lutjaniformes; family Lutjanidae; genus Lutjanus; species Lutjanus erythropterus. The sequence continues at coordinate 90,836 of NW_028146662.1, read as the reverse complement.
CGAGGAAACAAACAGACAGACAGACAGACAGACAGACAGACAGACAGACAGACAGACTGACAGACACCAGCTCCAGCTCCATCTCCGGGAGCTCCTGGCCCTCTCGTACCGAGGAAACAAACAGACAGACACCAGCTCCAGCTCCGTCTCCGGGAGCTCCTGGCCCTCTCGTACCGAGGAAACAAACCCCAGCTCCAGCTCCAGCTCCAGCTCCTTCTCCGGGAGCTCCTGGCCCTCTCGTACCGAGGAAACAAACCCCAGCTCCAGCTCCAGCTCCGGCTCCAGCTCCAGCTCCATCTCCGGGAGCTCCTGGCCCTCTCCGGGAGCTCCTGGCCCTCTCGTACCGAGGAAACAAACCCCAGCTCCAGCTCCAGCTCCAGCTCCTTCTCCGGGAGCTCCTGGCCCTCTCGTACCGAGGAAACAAACCCCAGCTCCAGCTCCAGCTCCAGCTCCTTCTCCGGGAGCTCCTGGCCCTCTCGTACCGAGGAAACAAACCCCAGCTCCAGCTCCAGCTCCGGCTCCAGCTCCAGCTCCATCTCCGGGAGCTCCTGGCCCTCTCCGGGAGCTCCTGGCCCTCTCGTACCGAGGAAACAAACCCCAGCTCCAGCTCCAGCTCCAGCTCCTTCTCCGGGAGCTCCTGGCCCTCTCGTACCGAGGAAACAAACCCCAGCTCCAGCTCCAGCTCCGGCTCCAGCTCCAGCTCCATCTCCGGGAGCTCCTGGCCCTCTCGTACCGAGGAAACAAACCCCAGCTCCAGCTCCGGCTCCATCTCCGGGAGCTCCTGGCCCTCCTGGCCCACTCACCACTCATACCCGGTAGACACCAGCTCCATCTCCGGGAGCTCCTGGCCCTCTCACCACTCGTACCGAGGAAACACCAGCTCCATCTCCGGGACCTCCTGGCCCTCCTGGACGACTCCCCACTCATACCCAGGAGACACCACCTCCACCCCCGCTACACTTACGCCAACACCCCGGGACCTCCGGGACCACTCACCACTTATACCCAGGGGCACCACCACCACCACCACCACCACCACCAACACCACCGCCGCCGCCGCCGCCGACCCCCGTTACCCCTGTCCCCTTACATCCCCGTTACACCACCCCCACCCGCACCGCCGCCGCCGCCGCCGCCGCCGCCACCCACCACCACCGGAATCCATACACCCACAACCGGGGCCGGGGCCGGGGCCGGGGCCGGGGCCCGGTCAAGACCCCTTCTCCGCAACCTTTACCTCCGGGCGTGCCCGGGTACCCACGCTTAAGCACCCCCCTCCCGCCGACTAAACCCACGTGTCCGCGGCGTCTGGAAGTCGGCGCCCCTGGTACTCCGGGCAAAGTCTCGTGCCCCTGGTACTCTGGAAGTCGCCGCCCCTGGTACTCCGGACAGTACCGGGGGAGGCCCAGCACCTGCCGTGCCTGCCGTGCCTGCCGTGCCTGCCGTGCCTGCCAGACAGACAGACAGACAGACAGACAGACAGACAGACAGACAGACAGACAGACAGGCAAAGTCGTGCGGTGGCCGGCCGCTCACCACGCATAACCAGGAGACACCACCACCACCACCACCACCACCACCACCACCACCACCACCACCACCAACACTTACACCAACTCCCCGGGACCTCCGGGACCTCCGGGACCTCCTGGAGGAATCCCCACTCATACCCAGTAGACACCAGCTCCATCTCCGGGAGCTCCTGGCCCTCTCACCACTCATACCGAGGAAACAAACAGACAGACAGACAGACAGACAGACAGACTGACAGACACCAGCTCCAGCTCCATCTCCGGGAGCTCCTGGCCCTCTCGTACCGAGGAAACAAACAGACAGACACCAGCTCCAGCTCCGTCTCCGGGAGCTCCTGGCCCTCTCGTACCGAGGAAACAAACCCCAGCTCCAGCTCCAGCTCCTTCTCCGGGAGCTCCTGGCCCTCTCGTACCGAGGAAACAAACCCCAGCTCCAGCTCCAGCTCCAGCTCCAGCTCCTTCTCCGGGAGCTCCTGGCCCTCTCGTACCGAGGAAACAAACCCCAGCTCCAGCTCCAGCTCCAGCTCCGGCTCCAGCTCCAGCTCCATCTCCGGGAGCTCCTGGCCCTCTCGTACCGAGGAAACAAACCCCAGCTCCAGCTCCGGCTCCATCTCCGGGAGCTCCTGGCCCTCCTGGCCCACTCACCACTCATACCCGGTAGACACCAGCTCCATCTCCGGGAGCTCCTGGCCCTCTCACCACTCGTACCGAGGAAACACCAGCTCCATCTCCGGGACCTCCTGGCCCTCCTGGACGACTCCCCACTCATACCCAGGAGACACCACCTCCACCCCCGCTACACTTACGCCAACACCCCGGGACCTCCGGGACCACTCACCACTTATACCCAGGGGCACCACCACCACCACCACCACCACCACCACCACCAACACCACCGCCGCCGCCGCCGCCGACCCCCGTTACCCCTGTCCCCTTACATCCCCGTTACACCACCCCCACCCGCACCGCCGCCGCCGCCGCCGCCGCCGCCGCCGCCGCCACCCACCACCACCGGAATCCATACACCCACAACCGGGGCCGGGGCCGGGGCCGGGGCCGGGGCCCGGTCAAGACCCCTTCTCCGCAACCTTTACCTCCGGGCGTGCCCGGGTACCCACGCTTAAGCACCCCCCTCCCGCCGACTAAACCCACGTGTCCGCGGCGTCTGGAAGTCGGCGCCCCTGGTACTCCGGGCAAAGTCTCGTGCCCCTGGTACTCTGGAAGTCGCCGCCCCTGGTACTCCGGACAGTACCGGGGGAGGCCCAGCACCTGCCGTGCCTGCCGTGCCTGCCGTGCCTGCCGTGCCTGCCAGACAGACAGACAGACAGACAGACAGACAGACAGACAGACAGACAGACAGACAGGCAAAGTCGTGCGGTGGCCGGCCGCTCACCACGCATAACCAGGAGACACCACCACCACCACCACCACCACCACCACCACCACCACCACCACCACCAACACTTACACCAACTCCCCGGGACCTCCGGGACCTCCGGGACCTCCTGGAGGAATCCCCACTCATACCCAGTAGACACCAGCTCCATCTCCGGGAGCTCCTGGCCCTCTCACCACTCATACCGAGGAAACAAACAGACAGACAGACAGACAGACAGACAGACTGACAGACACCAGCTCCAGCTCCATCTCCGGGAGCTCCTGGCCCTCTCGTACCGAGGAAACAAACAGACAGACACCAGCTCCAGCTCCGTCTCCGGGAGCTCCTGGCCCTCTCGTACCGAGGAAACAAACCCCAGCTCCAGCTCCAGCTCCTTCTCCGGGAGCTCCTGGCCCTCTCGTACCGAGGAAACAAACCCCAGCTCCAGCTCCAGCTCCAGCTCCAGCTCCTTCTCCGGGAGCTCCTGGCCCTCTCGTACCGAGGAAACAAACCCCAGCTCCAGCTCCAGCTCCAGCTCCGGCTCCAGCTCCAGCTCCATCTCCGGGAGCTCCTGGCCCTCTCGTACCGAGGAAACAAACCCCAGCTCCAGCTCCGGCTCCATCTCCGGGAGCTCCTGGCCCTCCTGGCCCACTCACCACTCATACCCGGTAGACACCAGCTCCATCTCCGGGAGCTCCTGGCCCTCTCACCACTCGTACCGAGGAAACACCAGCTCCATCTCCGGGACCTCCTGGCCCTCCTGGACGACTCCCCACTCATACCCAGGAGACACCACCTCCACCCCCGCTACACTTACGCCAACACCCCGGGACCTCCGGGACCACTCACCACTTATACCCAGGGGCACCACCACCACCACCACCACCACCACCACCACCAACACCACCGCCGCCGCCGCCGCCGACCCCCGTTACCCCTGTCCCCTTACATCCCCGTTACACCACCCCCACCCGCACCGCCGCCGCCGCCGCCGCCGCCGCCGCCGCCGCCACCCACCACCACCGGAATCCATACACCCACAACCGGGGCCGGGGCCGGGGCCGGGGCCGGGGCCCGGTCAAGACCCCTTCTCCGCAACCTTTACCTCCGGGCGTGCCCGGGTACCCACGCTTAAGCACCCCCCTCCCGCCGACTAAACCCACGTGTCCGCGGCGTCTGGAAGTCGGCGCCCCTGGTACTCCGGGCAAAGTCTCGTGCCCCTGGTACTCTGGAAGTCGCCGCCCCTGGTACTCCGGACAGTACCGGGGGAGGCCCAGCACCTGCCGTGCCTGCCGTGCCTGCCGTGCCTGCCGTGCCTGCCAGACAGACAGACAGACAGACAGACAGACAGACAGACAGACAGGCAAAGTCGTGCGGTGGCCGGCCGCTCACCACGCATAACCAGGAGACACCACCACCACCACCACCACCACCACCACCACCACCACCAACACTTACACCAACTCCCCGGGACCTCCGGGACCTCCGGGACCTCCTGGAGGAATCCCCACTCATACCCAGTAGACACCAGCTCCATCACCGGGAGCTCCTGGCCCTCTCACCACTCATACCGAGGAAACAAACAGACAGACAGACAGACAGACAGACAGACAGACAGACAGACAGACTGACAGACACCAGCTCCAGCTCCATCTCCGGGAGCTCCTGGCCCTCTCGTACCGAGGAAACAAACAGACAGACACCAGCTCCAGCTCCGTCTCCGGGAGCTCCTGGCCCTCTCGTACCGAGGAAACAAACCCCAGCTCCAGCTCCAGCTCCAGCTCCTTCTCCGGGAGCTCCTGGCCCTCTCGTACCGAGGAAACAAACCCCAGCTCCAGCTCCAGCTCCGGCTCCAGCTCCAGCTCCATCTCCGGGAGCTCCTGGCCCTCTCCGGGAGCTCCTGGCCCTCTCGTACCGAGGAAACAAACCCCAGCTCCAGCTCCAGCTCCAGCTCCTTCTCCGGGAGCTCCTGGCCCTCTCGTACCGAGGAAACAAACCCCAGCTCCAGCTCCAGCTCCAGCTCCTTCTCCGGGAGCTCCTGGCCCTCTCGTACCGAGGAAACAAACCCCAGCTCCAGCTCCAGCTCCGGCTCCAGCTCCAGCTCCATCTCCGGGAGCTCCTGGCCCTCTCCGGGAGCTCCTGGCCCTCTCGTACCGAGGAAACAAACCCCAGCTCCAGCTCCAGCTCCAGCTCCTTCTCCGGGAGCTCCTGGCCCTCTCGTACCGAGGAAACAAACCCCAGCTCCAGCTCCAGCTCCGGCTCCAGCTCCAGCTCCATCTCCGGGAGCTCCTGGCCCTCTCGTACCGAGGAAACAAACCCCAGCTCCAGCTCCGGCTCCATCTCCGGGAGCTCCTGGCCCTCCTGGCCCACTCACCACTCATACCCGGTAGACACCAGCTCCATCTCCGGGAGCTCCTGGCCCTCTCACCACTCGTACCGAGGAAACACCAGCTCCATCTCCGGGACCTCCTGGCCCTCCTGGACGACTCCCCACTCATACCCAGGAGACACCACCTCCACCCCCGCTACACTTACGCCAACACCCCGGGACCTCCGGGACCACTCACCACTTATACCCAGGGGCACCACCACCACCACCACCACCACCACCAACACCACCGCCGCCGCCGCCGCCGACCCCCGTTACCCCTGTCCCCTTACATCCCCGTTACACCACCCCCACCCGCACCGCCGCCGCCGCCGCCGCCGCCGCCACCCACCACCACCGGAATCCATACACCCACAACCGGGGCCGGGGCCGGGGCCGGGGCCGGGGCCGGGGCCCGGTCAAGACCCCTTCTCCGCAACCTTTACCTCCGGGCGTGCCCGGGTACCCACGCTTAAGCACCCCCCTCCCGCCGACTAAACCCACGTGTCCGCGGCGTCTGGAAGTCGGCGCCCCTGGTACTCCGGGCAAAGTCTCGTGCCCCTGGTACTCTGGAAGTCGCCGCCCCTGGTACTCCGGACAGTACCGGGGGCGGCCCAGCACCTGCCGTGCCTGCCGTGCCTGCCGTGCCTGCCGTGCCTGCCGTGCCTGCCAGACAGACAGACAGACAGACAGACAGACAGACAGACAGACAGGCAAAGTCGTGCGGTGGCCGGCCGCTCACCACGCATAACCAGGAGACACCACCACCACCAACACTTACACCAACTCCCCGGGACCTCCGGGACCTCCGGGACCTCCTGGAGGAATCCCCACTCATACCCAGTAGACACCAGCTCCATCACCGGGAGCTCCTGGCCCTCTCACCACTCATACCGAGGAAACAAACAGACAGACAGACAGACAGACAGACAGACAGACAGACAGACAGACTGACAGACACCAGCTCCAGCTCCATCTCCGGGAGCTCCTGGCCCTCTCGTACCGAGGAAACAAACAGACAGACACCAGCTCCAGCTCCGTCTCCGGGAGCTCCTGGCCCTCTCGTACCGAGGAAACAAACCCCAGCTCCAGCTCCAGCTCCAGCTCCTTCTCCGGGAGCTCCTGGCCCTCTCGTACCGAGGAAACAAACCCCAGCTCCAGCTCCAGCTCCGGCTCCAGCTCCAGCTCCATCTCCGGGAGCTCCTGGCCCTCTCCGGGAGCTCCTGGCCCTCTCGTACCGAGGAAACAAACCCCAGCTCCAGCTCCAGCTCCAGCTCCTTCTCCGGGAGCTCCTGGCCCTCTCGTACCGAGGAAACAAACCCCAGCTCCAGCTCCAGCTCCAGCTCCTTCTCCGGGAGCTCCTGGCCCTCTCGTACCGAGGAAACAAACCCCAGCTCCAGCTCCAGCTCCGGCTCCAGCTCCAGCTCCATCTCCGGGAGCTCCTGGCCCTCTCCGGGAGCTCCTGGCCCTCTCGTACCGAGGAAACAAACCCCAGCTCCAGCTCCAGCTCCAGCTCCTTCTCCGGGAGCTCCTGGCCCTCTCGTACCGAGGAAACAAACCCCAGCTCCAGCTCCAGCTCCGGCTCCAGCTCCAGCTCCATCTCCGGGAGCTCCTGGCCCTCTCGTACCGAGGAAACAAACCCCAGCTCCAGCTCCGGCTCCATCTCCGGGAGCTCCTGGCCCTCCTGGCCCACTCACCACTCATACCCGGTAGACACCAGCTCCATCTCCGGGAGCTCCTGGCCCTCTCACCACTCGTACCGAGGAAACACCAGCTCCATCTCCGGGACCTCCTGGCCCTCCTGGACGACTCCCCACTCATACCCAGGAGACACCACCTCCACCCCCGCTACACTTACGCCAACACCCCGGGACCTCCGGGACCACTCACCACTTATACCCAGGGGCACCACCACCACCACCACCACCACCACCAACACCACCGCCGCCGCCGCCGCCGACCCCCGTTACCCCTGTCCCCTTACATCCCCGTTACACCACCCCCACCCGCACCGCCGCCGCCGCCGCCGCCGCCGCCACCCACCACCACCGGAATCCATACACCCACAACCGGGGCCGGGGCCGGGGCCGGGGCCGGGGCCGGGGCCCGGTCAAGACCCCTTCTCCGCAACCTTTACCTCCGGGCGTGCCCGGGTACCCACGCTTAAGCACCCCCCTCCCGCCGACTAAACCCACGTGTCCGCGGCGTCTGGAAGTCGGCGCCCCTGGTACTCCGGGCAAAGTCTCGTGCCCCTGGTACTCTGGAAGTCGCCGCCCCTGGTACTCCGGACAGTACCGGGGGAGGCCCAGCACCTGCCGTGCCTGCCGTGCCTGCCGTGCCTGCCGTGCCTGCCAGACAGACAGACAGACAGACAGACAGACAGACAGACAGACAGGCAAAGTCGTGCGGTGGCCGGCCGCTCACCACGCATAACCAGGAGACACCACCACCACCACCACCACCACCACCACCACCACCACCACCACCACCAACACTTACACCAACTCCCCGGGACCTCCGGGACCTCCGGGACCTCCTGGAGGAATCCCCACTCATACCCAGTAGACACCAGCTCCATCTCCGGGAGCTCCTGGCCCTCTCACCACTCATACCGAGGAAACAAACAGACAGACAGACAGACAGACAGACAGACTGACAGACACCAGCTCCAGCTCCATCTCCGGGAGCTCCTGGCCCTCTCGTACCGAGGAAACAAACAGACAGACACCAGCTCCAGCTCCGTCTCCGGGAGCTCCTGGCCCTCTCGTACCGAGGAAACAAACCCCAGCTCCAGCTCCAGCTCCTTCTCCGGGAGCTCCTGGCCCTCTCGTACCGAGGAAACAAACCCCAGCTCCAGCTCCAGCTCCAGCTCCAGCTCCTTCTCCGGGAGCTCCTGGCCCTCTCGTACCGAGGAAACAAACCCCAGCTCCAGCTCCAGCTCCAGCTCCGGCTCCAGCTCCAGCTCCATCTCCGGGAGCTCCTGGCCCTCTCGTACCGAGGAAACAAACCCCAGCTCCAGCTCCGGCTCCATCTCCGGGAGCTCCTGGCCCTCCTGGCCCACTCACCACTCATACCCGGTAGACACCAGCTCCATCTCCGGGAGCTCCTGGCCCTCTCACCACTCGTACCGAGGAAACAAACACCAGCTCCATCTCCGGGACCTCCTGGCCCTCCTGGACGACTCCCCACTCATACCCAGGAGACACCACCTCCACCCCCGCTACACTTACGCCAACACCCCGGGACCTCCGGGACCACTCACCACTTATACCCAGGGGCACCACCACCACCACCACCACCACCACCACCAACACCACCGCCGCCGCCGCCGCCGACCCCCGTTACCCCTGTCCCCTTACATCCCCGTTACACCACCCCCACCCGCACCGCCGCCGCCGCCGCCGCCGCCGCCGCCGCCACCCACCACCACCGGAATCCATACACCCACAACCGGGGCCGGGGCCGGGGCCGGGGCCCGGTCAAGACCCCTTCTCCGCAACCTTTACCTCCGGGCGTGCCCGGGTACCCACGCTTAAGCACCCCCCTCCCGCCGACTAAACCCACGTGTCCGCGGCGTCTGGAAGTCGGCGCCCCTGGTACTCCGGGCAAAGTCTCGTGCCCCTGGTACTCTGGAAGTCGCCGCCCCTGGTACTCCGGACAGTACCGGGGGCGGCCCAGCACCTGCCGTGCCTGCCGTGCCTGCCGTGCCTGCCGTGCCTGCCGTGCCTGCCAGACAGACAGACAGACAGACAGACAGACAGACAGACAGACAGGCAAAGTCGTGCGGTGGCCGGCCGCTCACCACGCATAACCAGGAGACACCACCACCACCACCACCACCACCACCACCACCACCACCAACACTTACACCAACTCCCCGGGACCTCCGGGACCTCCGGGACCTCCTGGAGGAATCCCCACTCATACCCAGTAGACACCAGCTCCATCACCGGGAGCTCCTGGCCCTCTCACCACTCATACCGAGGAAACAAACAGACAGACAGACAGACAGACAGACAGACAGACAGACAGACAGACTGACAGACACCAGCTCCAGCTCCATCTCCGGGAGCTCCTGGCCCTCTCGTACCGAGGAAACAAACAGACAGACACCAGCTCCAGCTCCGTCTCCGGGAGCTCCTGGCCCTCTCGTACCGAGGAAACAAACCCCAGCTCCAGCTCCAGCTCCAGCTCCTTCTCCGGGAGCTCCTGGCCCTCTCGTACCGAGGAAACAAACCCCAGCTCCAGCTCCAGCTCCGGCTCCAGCTCCAGCTCCATCTCCGGGAGCTCCTGGCCCTCTCCGGGAGCTCCTGGCCCTCTCGTACCGAGGAAACAAACCCCAGCTCCAGCTCCAGCTCCAGCTCCTTCTCCGGGAGCTCCTGGCCCTCTCGTACCGAGGAAACAAACCCCAGCTCCAGCTCCAGCTCCAGCTCCTTCTCCGGGAGCTCCTGGCCCTCTCGTACCGAGGAAACAAACCCCAGCTCCAGCTCCAGCTCCGGCTCCAGCTCCAGCTCCATCTCCGGGAGCTCCTGGCCCTCTCCGGGAGCTCCTGGCCCTCTCGTACCGAGGAAACAAACCCCAGCTCCAGCTCCAGCTCCAGCTCCTTCTCCGGGAGCTCCTGGCCCTCTCGTACCGAGGAAACAAACCCCAGCTCCAGCTCCAGCTCCGGCTCCAGCTCCAGCTCCATCTCCGGGAGCTCCTGGCCCTCTCGTACCGAGGAAACAAACCCCAGCTCCAGCTCCGGCTCCATCTCCGGGAGCTCCTGGCCCTCCTGGCCCACTCACCACTCATACCCGGTAGACACCAGCTCCATCTCCGGGAGCTCCTGGCCCTCTCACCACTCGTACCGAGGAAACACCAGCTCCATCTCCGGGACCTCCTGGCCCTCCTGGACGACTCCCCACTCATACCCAGGAGACACCACCTCCACCCCCGCTACACTTACGCCAACACCCCGGGACCTCCGGGACCACTCACCACTTATACCCAGGGGCACCACCACCACCACCACCACCACCACCAACACCACCGCCGCCGCCGCCGCCGACCCCCGTTACCCCTGTCCCCTTACATCCCCGTTACACCACCCCCACCCGCACCGCCGCCGCCGCCGCCGCCGCCGCCACCCACCACCACCGGAATCCATACACCCACAACCGGGGCCGGGGCCGGGGCCGGGGCCGGGGCCGGGGCCCGGTCAAGACCCCTTCTCCGCAACCTTTACCTCCGGGCGTGCCCGGGTACCCACGCTTAAGCACCCCCCTCCCGCCGACTAAACCCACGTGTCCGCGGCGTCTGGAAGTCGGCGCCCCTGGTACTCCGGGCAAAGTCTCGTGCCCCTGGTACTCTGGAAGTCGCCGCCCCTGGTACTCCGGACAGTACCGGGGGCGGCCCAGCACCTGCCGTGCCTGCCGTGCCTGCCGTGCCTGCCGTGCCTGCCGTGCCTGCCAGACAGACAGACAGACAGACAGACAGACAGACAGACAGACAGGCAAAGTCGTGCGGTGGCCGGCCGCTCACCACGCATAACCAGGAGACACCACCACCACCACCACCACCACCACCACCACCACCACCAACACTTACACCAACTCCCCGGGACCTCCGGGACCTCCGGGACCTCCTGGAGGAATCCCCACTCATACCCAGTAGACACCAGCTCCATCACCGGGAGCTCCTGGCCCTCTCACCACTCATACCGAGGAAACAAACAGACAGACAGACAGACAGACAGACAGACAGACAGACAGACAGACTGACAGACACCAGCTCCAGCTCCATCTCCGGGAGCTCCTGGCCCTCTCGTACCGAGGAAACAAACAGACAGACACCAGCTCCAGCTCCGTCTCCGGGAGCTCCTGGCCCTCTCGTACCGAGGAAACAAACCCCAGCTCCAGCTCCAGCTCCAGCTCCTTCTCCGGGAGCTCCTGGCCCTCTCGTACCGAGGAAACAAACCCCAGCTCCAGCTCCAGCTCCGGCTCCAGCTCCAGCTCCATCTCCGGGAGCTCCTGGCCCTCTCCGGGAGCTCCTGGCCCTCTCGTACCGAGGAAACAAACCCCAGCTCCAGCTCCAGCTCCAGCTCCTTCTCCGGGAGCTCCTGGCCCTCTCGTACCGAGGAAACAAACCCCAGCTCCAGCTCCAGCTCCAGCTCCTTCTCCGGGAGCTCCTGGCCCTCTCGTACCGAGGAAACAAACCCCAGCTCCAGCTCCAGCTCCGGCTCCAGCTCCAGCTCCATCTCCGGGAGCTCCTGGCCCTCTCCGGGAGCTCCTGGCCCTCTCGTACCGAGGAAACAAACCCCAGCTCCAGCTCCAGCTCCAGCTCCTTCTCCGGGAGCTCCTGGCCCTCTCGTACCGAGGAAACAAACCCCAGCTCCAGCTCCAGCTCCGGCTCCAGCTCCAGCTCCATCTCCGGGAGCTCCTGGCCCTCTCGTACCGAGGAAACAAACCCCAGCTCCAGCTCCGGCTCCATCTCCGGGAGCTCCTGGCCCTCCTGGCCCACTCACCACTCATACCCGGTAGACACCAGCTCCATCTCCGGGAGCTCCTGGCCCTCTCACCACTCGTACCGAGGAAACACCAGCTCCATCTCCGGGACCTCCTGGCCCTCCTGGACGACTCCCCACTCATACCCAGGAGACACCACCTCCACCCCCGCTACACTTACGCCAACACCCCGGGACCTCCGGGACCACTCACCACTTATACCCAGGGGCACCACCACCACCACCACCACCACCACCAACACCACCGCCGCCGCCGCCGCCGACCCCCGTTACCCCTGTCCCCTTACATCCCCGTTACACCACCCCCACCCGCACCGCCGCCGCCGCCGCCGCCGCCGCCACCCACCACCACCGGAATCCATACACCCACAACCGGGGCCGGGGCCGGGGCCGGGGCCGGGGCCGGGGCCCGGTCAAGACCCCTTCTCCGCAACCTTTACCTCCGGGCGTGCCCGGGTACCCACGCTTAAGCACCCCCCTCCCGCCGACTAAACCCACGTGTCCGCGGCGTCTGGAAGTCGGCGCCCCTGGTACTCCGGGCAAAGTCTCGTGCCCCTGGTACTCTGGAAGTCGCCGCCCCTGGTACTCCGGACAGTACCGGGGGAGGCCCAGCACCTGCCGTGCCTGCCGTGCCTGCCGTGCCTGCCGTGCCTGCCAGACAGACAGACAGACAGACAGACAGACAGACAGACAGACAGGCAAAGTCGTGCGGTGGCCGGCCGCTCACCACGCATAACCAGGAGACACCACCACCACCACCACCACCACCACCACCACCACCACCACCACCACCAACACTTACACCAACTCCCCGGGACCTCCGGGACCTCCGGGACCTCCTGGAGGAATCCCCACTCATACCCAGTAGACACCAGCTCCATCTCCGGGAGCTCCTGGCCCTCTCACCACTCATACCGAGGAAACAAACAGACAGACAGACAGACAGACAGACAGACTGACAGACACCAGCTCCAGCTCCATCTCCGGGAGCTCCTGGCCCTCTCGTACCGAGGAAACAAACAGACAGACACCAGCTCCAGCTCCGTCTCCGGGAGCTCCTGGCCCTCTCGTACCGAGGAAACAAACCCCAGCTCCAGCTCCAGCTCCTTCTCCGGGAGCTCCTGGCCCTCTCGTACCGAGGAAACAAACCCCAGCTCCAGCTCCAGCTCCAGCTCCAGCTCCTTCTCCGGGAGCTCCTGGCCCTCTCGTACCGAGGAAACAAACCCCAGCTCCAGCTCCAGCTCCAGCTCCGGCTCCAGCTCCAGCTCCATCTCCGGGAGCTCCTGGCCCTCTCGTACCGAGGAAACAAACCCCAGCTCCAGCTCCGGCTCCATCTCCGGGAGCTCCTGGCCCTCCTGGCCCACTCACCACTCATACCCGGTAGACACCAGCTCCATCTCCGGGAGCTCCTGGCCCTCTCACCACTCGTACCGAGGAAACAAACACCAGCTCCATCTCCGGGACCTCCTGGCCCTCCTGGACGACTCCCCACTCATACCCAGGAGACACCACCTCCACCCCCGCTACACTTACGCCAACACCCCGGGACCTCCGGGACCACTCACCACTTATACCCAGGGGCACCACCACCACCACCACCACCACCACCACCAACACCACCGCCGCCGCCGCCGCCGACCCCCGTTACCCCTGTCCCCTTACATCCCCGTTACACCACCCCCACCCGCACCGCCGCCGCCGCCGCCGCCGCCGCCGCCGCCACCCACCACCACCGGAATCCATACACCCACAACCGGGGCCGGGGCCGGGGCCGGGGCCCGGTCAAGACCCCTTCTCCGCAACCTTTACCTCCGGGCGTGCCCGGGTACCCACGCTTAAGCACCCCCCTCCCGCCGACTAAACCCACGTGTCCGCGGCGTCTGGAAGTCGGCGCCCCTGGTACTCCGGGCAAAGTCTCGTGCCCCTGGTACTCTGGAAGTCGCCGCCCCTGGTACTCCGGACAGTACCGGGGGCGGCCCAGCACCTGCCGTGCCTGCCGTGCCTGCCGTGCCTGCCGTGCCTGCCGTGCCTGCCAGACAGACAGACAGACAGACAGACAGACAGACAGACAGACAGGCAAAGTCGTGCGGTGGCCGGCCGCTCACCACGCATAACCAGGAGACACCACCACCACCAACACTTACACCAACTCCCCGGGACCTCCGGGACCTCCGGGACCTCCTGGAGGAATCCCCACTCATACCCAGTAGACACCAGCTCCATCACCGGGAGCTCCTGGCCCTCTCACCACTCATACCGAGGAAACAAACAGACAGACAGACAGACAGACAGACAGACAGACAGACAGACAGACTGACAGACACCAGCTCCAGCTCCATCTCCGGGAGCTCCTGGCCCTCTCGTACCGAGGAAACAAACAGACAGACACCAGCTCCAGCTCCGTCTCCGGGAGCTCCTGGCCCTCTCGTACCGAGGAAACAAACCCCAGCTCCAGCTCCAGCTCCAGCTCCTTCTCCGGGAGCTCCTGGCCCTCTCGTACCGAGGAAACAAACCCCAGCTCCAGCTCCAGCTCCGGCTCCAGCTCCAGCTCCATCTCCGGGAGCTCCTGGCCCTCTCCGGGAGCTCCTGGCCCTCTCGTACCGAGGAAACAAACCCCAGCTCCAGCTCCAGCTCCAGCTCCTTCTCCGGGAGCTCCTGGCCCTCTCGTACCGAGGAAACAAACCCCAGCTCCAGCTCCAGCTCCAGCTCCTTCTCCGGGAGCTCCTGGCCCTCTCGTACCGAGGAAACAAACCCCAGCTCCAGCTCCAGCTCCGGCTCCAGCTCCAGCTCCATCTCCGGGAGCTCCTGGCCCTCTCCGGGAGCTCCTGGCCCTCTCGTACCGAGGAAACAAACCCCAGCTCCAGCTCCAGCTCCAGCTCCTTCTCCGGGAGCTCCTGGCCCTCTCGTACCGAGGAAACAAACCCCAGCTCCAGCTCCAGCTCCGGCTCCAGCTCCAGCTCCATCTCCGGGAGCTCCTGGCCCTCTCGTACCGAGGAAACAAACCCCAGCTCCAGCTCCGGCTCCATCTCCGGGAGCTCCTGGCCCTCCTGGCCCACTCACCACTCATACCCGGTAGACACCAGCTCCATCTCCGGGAGCTCCTGGCCCTCTCACCACTCGTACCGAGGAAACACCAGCTCCATCTCCGGGACCTCCTGGCCCTCCTGGACGACTCCCCACTCATACCCAGGAGACACCACCTCCACCCCCGCTACACTTACGCCAACACCCCGGGACCTCCGGGACCACTCACCACTTATACCCAGGGGCACCACCACCACCACCACCACCACCACCAACACCACCGCCGCCGCCGCCGCCGACCCCCGTTACCCCTGTCCCCTTACATCCCCGTTACACCACCCCCACCCGCACCGCCGCCGCCGCCGCCGCCGCCGCCACCCACCACCACCGGAATCCATACACCCACAACCGGGGCCGGGGCCGGGGCCGGGGCCGGGGCCGGGGCCCGGTCAAGACCCCTTCTCCGCAACCTTTACCTCCGGGCGTGCCCGGGTACCCACGCTTAAGCACCCCCCTCCCGCCGACTAAACCCACGTGTCCGCGGCGTCTGGAAGTCGGCGCCCCTGGTACTCCGGGCAAAGTCTCGTGCCCCTGGTACTCTGGAAGTCGCCGCCCCTGGTACTCCGGACAGTACCGGGGGCGGCCCAGCACCTGCCGTGCCTGCCGTGCCTGCCGTGCCTGCCGTGCCTGCCGTGCCTGCCAGACAGACAGACAGACAGACAGACAGACAGACAGACAGACAGGCAAAGTCGTGCGGTGGCCGGCCGCTCACCACGCATAACCAGGAGACACCACCACCACCACCACCACCACCACCACCACCACCACCAACACTTACACCAACTCCCCGGGACCTCCGGGACCTCCGGGACCTCCTGGAGGAATCCCCACTCATACCCAGTAGACACCAGCTCCATCACCGGGAGCTCCTGGCCCTCTCACCACTCATACCGAGGAAACAAACAGACAGACAGACAGACAGACAGACAGACAGACAGACAGACAGACTGACAGACACCAGCTCCAGCTCCATCTCCGGGAGCTCCTGGCCCTCTCGTACCGAGGAAACAAACAGACAGACACCAGCTCCAGCTCCGTCTCCGGGAGCTCCTGGCCCTCTCGTACCGAGGAAACAAACCCCAGCTCCAGCTCCAGCTCCAGCTCCTTCTCCGGGAGCTCCTGGCCCTCTCGTACCGAGGAAACAAACCCCAGCTCCAGCTCCAGCTCCGGCTCCAGCTCCAGCTCCATCTCCGGGAGCTCCTGGCCCTCTCCGGGAGCTCCTGGCCCTCTCGTACCGAGGAAACAAACCCCAGCTCCAGCTCCAGCTCCAGCTCCTTCTCCGGGAGCTCCTGGCCCTCTCGTACCGAGGAAACAAACCCCAGCTCCAGCTCCAGCTCCAGCTCCTTCTCCGGGAGCTCCTGGCCCTCTCGTACCGAGGAAACAAACCCCAGCTCCAGCTCCAGCTCCGGCTCCAGCTCCAGCTCCATCTCCGGGAGCTCCTGGCCCTCTCCGGGAGCTCCTGGCCCTCTCGTACCGAGGAAACAAACCCCAGCTCCAGCTCCAGCTCCAGCTCCTTCTCCGGGAGCTCCTGGCCCTCTCGTACCGAGGAAACAAACCCCAGCTCCAGCTCCAGCTCCGGCTCCAGCTCCAGCTCCATCTCCGGGAGCTCCTGGCCCTCTCGTACCGAGGAAACAAACCCCAGCTCCAGCTCCGGCTCCATCTCCGGGAGCTCCTGGCCCTCCTGGCCCACTCACCACTCATACCCGGTAGACACCAGCTCCATCTCCGGGAGCTCCTGGCCCTCTCACCACTCGTACCGAGGAAACACCAGCTCCATCTCCGGGACCTCCTGGCCCTCCTGGACGACTCCCCACTCATACCCAGGAGACACCACCTCCACCCCCGCTACACTTACGCCAACACCCCGGGACCTCCGGGACCACTCACCACTTATACCCAGGGGCACCACCACCACCACCACCACCACCACCAACACCACCGCCGCCGCCGCCGCCGACCCCCGTTACCCCTGTCCCCTTACATCCCCGTTACACCACCCCCACCCGCACCGCCGCCGCCGCCGCCGCCGCCGCCACCCACCACCACCGGAATCCATACACCCACAACCGGGGCCGGGGCCGGGGCCGGGGCCGGGGCCGGGGCCCGGTCAAGACCCCTTCTCCGCAACCTTTACCTCCGGGCGTGCCCGGGTACCCACGCTTAAGCACCCCCCTCCCGCCGACTAAACCCACGTGTCCGCGGCGTCTGGAAGTCGGCGCCCCTGGTACTCCGGGCAAAGTCTCGTGCCCCTGGTACTCTGGAAGTCGCCGCCCCTGGTACTCCGGACAGTACCGGGGGCGGCCCAGCACCTGCCGTGCCTGCCGTGCCTGCCGTGCCTGCCGTGCCTGCCGTGCCTGCCAGACAGACAGACAGACAGACAGACAGACAGACAGACAGACAGGCAAAGTCGTGCGGTGGCCGGCCGCTCACCACGCATAACCAGGAGACACCACCACCACCACCACCACCACCACCACCACCACCACCAACACTTACACCAACTCCCCGGGACCTCCGGGACCTCCGGGACCTCCTGGAGGAATCCCCACTCATACCCAGTAGACACCAGCTCCATCACCGGGAGCTCCTGGCCCTCTCACCACTCATACCGAGGAAACAAACAGACAGACAGACAGACAGACAGACAGACAGACAGACAGACAGACTGACAGACACCAGCTCCAGCTCCATCTCCGGGAGCTCCTGGCCCTCTCGTACCGAGGAAACAAACAGACAGACACCAGCTCCAGCTCCGTCTCCGGGAGCTCCTGGCCCTCTCGTACCGAGGAAACAAACCCCAGCTCCAGCTCCAGCTCCAGCTCCTTCTCCGGGAGCTCCTGGCCCTCTCGTACCGAGGAAACAAACCCCAGCTCCAGCTCCAGCTCCGGCTCCAGCTCCAGCTCCATCTCCGGGAGCTCCTGGCCCTCTCCGGGAGCTCCTGGCCCTCTCGTACCGAGGAAACAAACCCCAGCTCCAGCTCCAGCTCCAGCTCCTTCTCCGGGAGCTCCTGGCCCTCTCGTACCGAGGAAACAAACCCCAGCTCCAGCTCCAGCTCCAGCTCCTTCTCCGGGAGCTCCTGGCCCTCTCGTACCGAGGAAACAAACCCCAGCTCCAGCTCCAGCTCCGGCTCCAGCTCCAGCTCCATCTCCGGGAGCTCCTGGCCCTCTCCGGGAGCTCCTGGCCCTCTCGTACCGAGGAAACAAACCCCAGCTCCAGCTCCAGCTCCAGCTCCTTCTCCGGGAGCTCCTGGCCCTCTCGTACCGAGGAAACAAACCCCAGCTCCAGCTCCAGCTCCGGCTCCAGCTCCAGCTCCATCTCCGGGAGCTCCTGGCCCTCTCGTACCGAGGAAACAAACCCCAGCTCCAGCTCCGGCTCCATCTCCGGGAGCTCCTGGCCCTCCTGGCCCACTCACCACTCATACCCGGTAGACACCAGCTCCATCTCCGGGAGCTCCTGGCCCTCTCACCACTCGTACCGAGGAAACACCAGCTCCATCTCCGGGACCTCCTGGCCCTCCTGGACGACTCCCCACTCATACCCAGGAGACACCACCTCCACCCCCGCTACACTTACGCCAACACCCCGGGACCTCCGGGACCACTCACCACTTATACCCAGGGGCACCACCACCACCACCACCACCACCACCAACACCACCGCCGCCGCCGCCGCCGACCCCCGTTACCCCTGTCCCCTTACATCCCCGTTACACCACCCCCACCCGCACCGCCGCCGCCGCCGCCGCCGCCGCCACCCACCACCACCGGAATCCATACACCCACAACCGGGGCCGGGGCCGGGGCCGGGGCCGGGGCCGGGGCCCGGTCAAGACCCCTTCTCCGCAACCTTTACCTCCGGGCGTGCCCGGGTACCCACGCTTAAGCACCCCCCTCCCGCCGACTAAACCCACGTGTCCGCGGCGTCTGGAAGTCGGCGCCCCTGGTACTCCGGGCAAAGTCTCGTGCCCCTGGTACTCTGGAAGTCGCCGCCCCTGGTACTCCGGACAGTACCGGGGGCGGCCCAGCACCTGCCGTGCCTGCCGTGCCTGCCGTGCCTGCCGTGCCTGCCGTGCCTGCCAGACAGACAGACAGACAGACAGACAGACAGACAGACAGACAGGCAAAGTCGTGCGGTGGCCGGCCGCTCACCACGCATAACCAGGAGACACCACCACCACCACCACCACCACCACCACCACCACCACCAACACTTACACCAACTCCCCGGGACCTCCGGGACCTCCGGGACCTCCTGGAGGAATCCCCACTCATACCCAGTAGACACCAGCTCCATCACCGGGAGCTCCTGGCCCTCTCACCACTCATACCGAGGAAACAAACAGACAGACAGACAGACAGACAGACAGACAGACAGACAGACAGACTGACAGACACCAGCTCCAGCTCCATCTCCGGGAGCTCCTGGCCCTCTCGTACCGAGGAAACAAACAGACAGACACCAGCTCCAGCTCCGTCTCCGGGAGCTCCTGGCCCTCTCGTACCGAGGAAACAAACCCCAGCTCCAGCTCCAGCTCCAGCTCCTTCTCCGGGAGCTCCTGGCCCTCTCGTACCGAGGAAACAAACCCCAGCTCCAGCTCCAGCTCCGGCTCCAGCTCCAGCTCCATCTCCGGGAGCTCCTGGCCCTCTCCGGGAGCTCCTGGCCCTCTCGTACCGAGGAAACAAACCCCAGCTCCAGCTCCAGCTCCAGCTCCTTCTCCGGGAGCTCCTGGCCCTCTCGTACCGAGGAAACAAACCCCAGCTCCAGCTCCAGCTCCAGCTCCTTCTCCGGGAGCTCCTGGCCCTCTCGTACCGAGGAAACAAACCCCAGCTCCAGCTCCAGCTCCGGCTCCAGCTCCAGCTCCATCTCCGGGAGCTCCTGGCCCTCTCCGGGAGCTCCTGGCCCTCTCGTACCGAGGAAACAAACCCCAGCTCCAGCTCCAGCTCCAGCTCCTTCTCCGGGAGCTCCTGGCCCTCTCGTACCGAGGAAACAAACCCCAGCTCCAGCTCCAGCTCCGGCTCCAGCTCCAGCTCCATCTCCGGGAGCTCCTGGCCCTCTCGTACCGAGGAAACAAACCCCAGCTCCAGCTCCGGCTCCATCTCCGGGAGCTCCTGGCCCTCCTGGCCCACTCACCACTCATACCCGGTAGACACCAGCTCCATCTCCGGGAGCTCCTGGCCCTCTCACCACTCGTACCGAGGAAACACCAGCTCCATCTCCGGGACCTCCTGGCCCTCCTGGACGACTCCCCACTCATACCCAGGAGACACCACCTCCACCCCCGCTACACTTACGCCAACACCCCGGGACCTCCGGGACCACTCACCACTTATACCCAGGGGCACCACCACCACCACCACCACCACCACCAACACCACCGCCGCCGCCGCCGCCGACCCCCGTTACCCCTGTCCCCTTACATCCCCGTTACACCACCCCCACCCGCACCGCCGCCGCCGCCGCCGCCGCCGCCACCCACCACCACCGGAATCCATACACCCACAACCGGGGCCGGGGCCGGGGCCGGGGCCGGGGCCGGGGCCCGGTCAAGACCCCTTCTCCGCAACCTTTACCTCCGGGCGTGCCCGGGTACCCACGCTTAAGCACCCCCCTCCCGCCGACTAAACCCACGTGTCCGCGGCGTCTGGAAGTCGGCGCCCCTGGTACTCCGGGCAAAGTCTCGTGCCCCTGGTACTCTGGAAGTCGCCGCCCCTGGTACTCCGGACAGTACCGGGGGCGGCCCAGCACCTGCCGTGCCTGCCGTGCCTGCCGTGCCTGCCGTGCCTGCCGTGCCTGCCAGACAGACAGACAGACAGACAGACAGACAGACAGACAGACAGGCAAAGTCGTGCGGTGGCCGGCCGCTCACCACGCATAACCAGGAGACACCACCACCACCACCACCACCACCACCACCACCACCACCAACACTTACACCAACTCCCCGGGACCTCCGGGACCTCCGGGACCTCCTGGAGGAATCCCCACTCATACCCAGTAGACACCAGCTCCATCACCGGGAGCTCCTGGCCCTCTCACCACTCATACCGAGGAAACAAACAGACAGACAGACAGACAGACAGACAGACAGACAGACAGACAGACTGACAGACACCAGCTCCAGCTCCATCTCCGGGAGCTCCTGGCCCTCTCGTACCGAGGAAACAAACAGACAGACACCAGCTCCAGCTCCGTCTCCGGGAGCTCCTGGCCCTCTCGTACCGAGGAAACAAACCCCAGCTCCAGCTCCAGCTCCAGCTCCTTCTCCGGGAGCTCCTGGCCCTCTCGTACCGAGGAAACAAACCCCAGCTCCAGCTCCAGCTCCGGCTCCAGCTCCAGCTCCATCTCCGGGAGCTCCTGGCCCTCTCCGGGAGCTCCTGGCCCTCTCGTACCGAGGAAACAAACCCCAGCTCCAGCTCCAGCTCCAGCTCCTTCTCCGGGAGCTCCTGGCCCTCTCGTACCGAGGAAACAAACCCCAGCTCCAGCTCCAGCTCCAGCTCCTTCTCCGGGAGCTCCTGGCCCTCTCGTACCGAGGAAACAAACCCCAGCTCCAGCTCCAGCTCCGGCTCCAGCTCCAGCTCCATCTCCGGGAGCTCCTGGCCCTCTCCGGGAGCTCCTGGCCCTCTCGTACCGAGGAAACAAACCCCAGCTCCAGCTCCAGCTCCAGCTCCTTCTCCGGGAGCTCCTGGCCCTCTCGTACCGAGGAAACAAACCCCAGCTCCAGCTCCAGCTCCGGCTCCAGCTCCAGCTCCATCTCCGGGAGCTCCTGGCCCTCTCGTACCGAGGAAACAAACCCCAGCTCCAGCTCCGGCTCCATCTCCGGGAGCTCCTGGCCCTCCTGGCCCACTCACCACTCATACCCGGTAGACACCAGCTCCATCTCCGGGAGCTCCTGGCCCTCTCACCACTCGTACCGAGGAAACACCAGCTCCATCTCCGGGACCTCCTGGCCCTCCTGGACGACTCCCCACTCATACCCAGGAGACACCACCTCCACCCCCGCTACACTTACGCCAACACCCCGGGACCTCCGGGACCACTCACCACTTATACCCAGGGGCACCACCACCACCACCACCACCACCACCACCAACACCACCGCCGCCGCCGCCGCCGACCCCCGTTACCCCTGTCCCCTTACATCCCCGTTACACCACCCCCACCCGCACCGCCGCCGCCGCCGCCGCCGCCGCCACCCACCACCACCGGAATCCATACACCCACAACCGGGGCCGGGGCCGGGGCCGGGGCCGGGGCCCGGTCAAGACCCCTTCTCCGCAACCTTTACCTCCGGGCGTGCCCGGGTACCCACGCTTAAGCACCCCCCTCCCGCCGACTAAACCCACGTGTCCGCGGCGTCTGGAAGTCGGCGCCCCTGGTACTCCGGGCAAAGTCTCGTGCCCCTGGTACTCTGGAAGTCGCCGCCCCTGGTACTCCGGACAGTACCGGGGGCGGCCCAGCACCTGCCGTGCCTGCCGTGCCTGCCGTGCCTGCCGTGCCTGCCGTGCCTGCCAGACAGACAGACAGACAGACAGACAGACAGACAGACAGACAGGCAAAGTCGTGCGGTGGCCGGCCGCTCACCACGCATAACCAGGAGACACCACCACCACCACCACCACCACCACCACCACCACCACCAACACTTACACCAACTCCCCGGGACCTCCGGGACCTCCGGGACCTCCTGGAGGAATCCCCACTCATACCCAGTAGACACCAGCTCCATCACCGGGAGCTCCTGGCCCTCTCACCACTCATACCGAGGAAACAAACAGACAGACAGACAGACAGACAGACAGACAGACAGACAGACAGACTGACAGACACCAGCTCCAGCTCCATCTCCGGGAGCTCCTGGCCCTCTCGTACCGAGGAAACAAACAGACAGACACCAGCTCCAGCTCCGTCTCCGGGAGCTCCTGGCCCTCTCGTACCGAGGAAACAAACCCCAGCTCCAGCTCCAGCTCCAGCTCCTTCTCCGGGAGCTCCTGGCCCTCTCGTACCGAGGAAACAAACCCCAGCTCCAGCTCCAGCTCCGGCTCCAGCTCCAGCTCCATCTCCGGGAGCTCCTGGCCCTCTCCGGGAGCTCCTGGCCCTCTCGTACCGAGGAAACAAACCCCAGCTCCAGCTCCAGCTCCAGCTCCTTCTCCGGGAGCTCCTGGCCCTCTCGTACCGAGGAAACAAACCCCAGCTCCAGCTCCAGCTCCAGCTCCTTCTCCGGGAGCTCCTGGCCCTCTCGTACCGAGGAAACAAACCCCAGCTCCAGCTCCAGCTCCGGCTCCAGCTCCAGCTCCATCTCCGGGAGCTCCTGGCCCTCTCCGGGAGCTCCTGGCCCTCTCGTACCGAGGAAACAAACCCCAGCTCCAGCTCCAGCTCCAGCTCCTTCTCCGGGAGCTCCTGGCCCTCTCGTACCGAGGAAACAAACCCCAGCTCCAGCTCCAGCTCCGGCTCCAGCTCCAGCTCCATCTCCGGGAGCTCCTGGCCCTCTCGTACCGAGGAAACAAACCCCAGCTCCAGCTCCGGCTCCATCTCCGGGAGCTCCTGGCCCTCCTGGCCCACTCACCACTCATACCCGGTAGACACCAGCTCCATCTCCGGGAGCTCCTGGCCCTCTCACCACTCGTACCGAGGAAACACCAGCTCCATCTCCGGGACCTCCTGGCCCTCCTGGACGACTCCCCACTCATACCCAGGAGACACCACCTCCACCCCCGCTACACTTACGCCAACACCCCGGGACCTCCGGGACCACTCACCACTTATACCCAGGGGCACCACCACCACCACCACCACCACCACCACCACCACCAACACCACCGCCGCCGCCGCCGCCGACCCCCGTTACCCCTGTCCCCTTACATCCCCGTTACACCACCCCCACCCGCACCGCCGCCGCCGCCGCCGCCGCCGCCACCCACCACCACCGGAATCCATACACCCACAACCGGGGCCGGGGCCGGGGCCGGGGCCGGGGCCGGGGCCCGGTCAAGACCCCTTCTCCGCAACCTTTACCTCCGGGCGTGCCCGGGTACCCACGCTTAAGCACCCCCCTCCCGCCGACTAAACCCACGTGTCCGCGGCGTCTGGAAGTCGGCGCCCCTGGTACTCCGGGCAAAGTCTCGTGCCCCTGGTACTCTGGAAGTCGCCGCCCCTGGTACTCCGGACAGTACCGGGGGCGGCCCAGCACCTGCCGTGCCTGCCGTGCCTGCCGTGCCTGCCGTGCCTGCCGTGCCTGCCAGACAGACAGACAGACAGACAGACAGACAGACAGACAGACAGGCAAAGTCGTGCGGTGGCCGGCCGCTCACCACGCATAACCAGGAGACACCACCACCACCACCACCACCACCACCACCACCACCACCAACACTTACACCAACTCCCCGGGACCTCCGGGACCTCCGGGACCTCCTGGAGGAATCCCCACTCATACCCAGTAGACACCAGCTCCATCACCGGGAGCTCCTGGCCCTCTCACCACTCATACCGAGGAAACAAACAGACAGACAGACAGACAGACAGACAGACAGACAGACAGACAGACTGACAGACACCAGCTCCAGCTCCATCTCCGGGAGCTCCTGGCCCTCTCGTACCGAGGAAACAAACAGACAGACACCAGCTCCAGCTCCGTCTCCGGGAGCTCCTGGCCCTCTCGTACCGAGGAAACAAACCCCAGCTCCAGCTCCAGCTCCAGCTCCTTCTCCGGGAGCTCCTGGCCCTCTCGTACCGAGGAAACAAACCCCAGCTCCAGCTCCAGCTCCGGCTCCAGCTCCAGCTCCATCTCCGGGAGCTCCTGGCCCTCTCCGGGAGCTCCTGGCCCTCTCGTACCGAGGAAACAAACCCCAGCTCCAGCTCCAGCTCCAGCTCCTTCTCCGGGAGCTCCTGGCCCTCTCGTACCGAGGAAACAAACCCCAGCTCCAGCTCCAGCTCCAGCTCCTTCTCCGGGAGCTCCTGGCCCTCTCGTACCGAGGAAACAAACCCCAGCTCCAGCTCCAGCTCCGGCTCCAGCTCCAGCTCCATCTCCGGGAGCTCCTGGCCCTCTCCGGGAGCTCCTGGCCCTCTCGTACCGAGGAAACAAACCCCAGCTCCAGCTCCAGCTCCAGCTCCTTCTCCGGGAGCTCCTGGCCCTCTCGTACCGAGGAAACAAACCCCAGCTCCAGCTCCAGCTCCGGCTCCAGCTCCAGCTCCATCTCCGGGAGCTCCTGGCCCTCTCGTACCGAGGAAACAAACCCCAGCTCCAGCTCCGGCTCCATCTCCGGGAGCTCCTGGCCCTCCTGGCCCACTCACCACTCATACCCGGTAGACACCAGCTCCATCTCCGGGAGCTCCTGGCCCTCTCACCACTCGTACCGAGGAAACACCAGCTCCATCTCCGGGACCTCCTGGCCCTCCTGGACGACTCCCCACTCATACCCAGGAGACACCACCTCCACCCCCGCTACACTTACGCCAACACCCCGGGACCTCCGGGACCACTCACCACTTATACCCAGGGGCACCACCACCACCACCACCACCACCACCACCACCACCAACACCACCGCCGCCGCCGCCGCCGACCCCCGTTACCCCTGTCCCCTTACATCCCCGTTACACCACCCCCACCCGCACCGCCGCCGCCGCCGCCGCCGCCGCCACCCACCACCACCGGAATCCATACACCCACAACCGGGGCCGGGGCCGGGGCCGGGGCCGGGGCCGGGGCCCGGTCAAGACCCCTTCTCCGCAACCTTTACCTCCGGGCGTGCCCGGGTACCCACGCTTAAGCACCCCCCTCCCGCCGACTAAACCCACGTGTCCGCGGCGTCTGGAAGTCGGCGCCCCTGGTACTCCGGGCAAAGTCTCGTGCCCCTGGTACTCTGGAAGTCGCCGCCCCTGGTACTCCGGACAGTACCGGGGGCGGCCCAGCACCTGCCGTGCCTGCCGTGCCTGCCGTGCCTGCCGTGCCTGCCGTGCCTGCCAGACAGACAGACAGACAGACAGACAGACAGACAGACAGACAGGCAAAGTCGTGCGGTGGCCGGCCGCTCACCACGCATAACCAGGAGACACCACCACCACCACCACCACCACCACCACCACCACCACCAACACTTACACCAACTCCCCGGGACCTCCGGGACCTCCGGGACCTCCTGGAGGAATCCCCACTCATACCCAGTAGACACCAGCTCCATCACCGGGAGCTCCTGGCCCTCTCACCACTCATACCGAGGAAACAAACAGACAGACAGACAGACAGACAGACAGACAGACAGACAGACAGACTGACAGACACCAGCTCCAGCTCCATCTCCGGGAGCTCCTGGCCCTCTCGTACCGAGGAAACAAACAGACAGACACCAGCTCCAGCTCCGTCTCCGGGAGCTCCTGGCCCTCTCGTACCGAGGAAACAAACCCCAGCTCCAGCTCCAGCTCCAGCTCCTTCTCCGGGAGCTCCTGGCCCTCTCGTACCGAGGAAACAAACCCCAGCTCCAGCTCCAGCTCCGGCTCCAGCTCCAGCTCCATCTCCGGGAGCTCCTGGCCCTCTCCGGGAGCTCCTGGCCCTCTCGTACCGAGGAAACAAACCCCAGCTCCAGCTCCAGCTCCAGCTCCTTCTCCGGGAGCTCCTGGCCCTCTCGTACCGAGGAAACAAACCCCAGCTCCAGCTCCAGCTCCAGCTCCTTCTCCGGGAGCTCCTGGCCCTCTCGTACCGAGGAAACAAACCCCAGCTCCAGCTCCAGCTCCGGCTCCAGCTCCAGCTCCATCTCCGGGAGCTCCTGGCCCTCTCCGGGAGCTCCTGGCCCTCTCGTACCGAGGAAACAAACCCCAGCTCCAGCTCCAGCTCCAGCTCCTTCTCCGGGAGCTCCTGGCCCTCTCGTACCGAGGAAACAAACCCCAGCTCCAGCTCCAGCTCCGGCTCCAGCTCCAGCTCCATCTCCGGGAGCTCCTGGCCCTCTCGTACCGAGGAAACAAACCCCAGCTCCAGCTCCGGCTCCATCTCCGGGAGCTCCTGGCCCTCCTGGCCCACTCACCACTCATACCCGGTAGACACCAGCTCCATCTCCGGGAGCTCCTGGCCCTCTCACCACTCGTACCGAGGAAACACCAGCTCCATCTCCGGGACCTCCTGGCCCTCCTGGACGACTCCCCACTCATACCCAGGAGACACCACCTCCACCCCCGCTACACTTACGCCAACACCCCGGGACCTCCGGGACCACTCACCACTTATACCCAGGGGCACCACCACCACCACCACCACCACCACCACCACCACCAACACCACCGCCGCCGCCGCCGCCGACCCCCGTTACCCCTGTCCCCTTACATCCCCGTTACACCACCCCCACCCGCACCGCCGCCGCCGCCGCCGCCGCCGCCACCCACCACCACCGGAATCCATACACCCACAACCGGGGCCGGGGCCGGGGCCGGGGCCGGGGCCGGGGCCGGTCAAGACCCCTTCTCCGCAACCTTTACCTCCGGGCGTGCCCGGGTACCCACGCTTAAGCACCCCCCTCCCGCCGACTAAACCCACGTGTCCGCGGCGTCTGGAAGTCGGCGCCCCTGGTACTCCGGGCAAAGTCTCGTGCCCCTGGTACTCTGGAAGTCGCCGCCCCTGGTACTCCGGACAGTACCGGGGGCGGCCCAGCACCTGCCGTGCCTGCCGTGCCTGCCGTGCCTGCCGTGCCTGCCGTGCCTGCCAGACAGACAGACAGACAGACAGACAGACAGACAGACAGACAGGCAAAGTCGTGCGGTGGCCGGCCGCTCACCACGCATAACCAGGAGACACCACCACCACCACCACCACCACCACCACCACCACCACCAACACTTACACCAACTCCCCGGGACCTCCGGGACCTCCGGGACCTCCTGGAGGAATCCCCACTCATACCCAGTAGACACCAGCTCCATCACCGGGAGCTCCTGGCCCTCTCACCACTCATACCGAGGAAACAAACAGACAGACAGACAGACAGACAGACAGACAGACAGACAGACAGACTGACAGACACCAGCTCCAGCTCCATCTCCGGGAGCTCCTGGCCCTCTCGTACCGAGGAAACAAACAGACAGACACCAGCTCCAGCTCCGTCTCCGGGAGCTCCTGGCCCTCTCGTACCGAGGAAACAAACCCCAGCTCCAGCTCCAGCTCCAGCTCCTTCTCCGGGAGCTCCTGGCCCTCTCGTACCGAGGAAACAAACCCCAGCTCCAGCTCCAGCTCCGGCTCCAGCTCCAGCTCCATCTCCGGGAGCTCCTGGCCCTCTCCGGGAGCTCCTGGCCCTCTCGTACCGAGGAAACAAACCCCAGCTCCAGCTCCAGCTCCAGCTCCTTCTCCGGGAGCTCCTGGCCCTCTCGTACCGAGGAAACAAACCCCAGCTCCAGCTCCAGCTCCAGCTCCTTCTCCGGGAGCTCCTGGCCCTCTCGTACCGAGGAAACAAACCCCAGCTCCAGCTCCAGCTCCGGCTCCAGCTCCAGCTCCATCTCCGGGAGCTCCTGGCCCTCTCCGGGAGCTCCTGGCCCTCTCGTACCGAGGAAACAAACCCCAGCTCCAGCTCCAGCTCCAGCTCCTTCTCCGGGAGCTCCTGGCCCTCTCGTACCGAGGAAACAAACCCCAGCTCCAGCTCCAGCTCCGGCTCCAGCTCCAGCTCCATCTCCGGGAGCTCCTGGCCCTCTCGTACCGAGGAAACAAACCCCAGCTCCAGCTCCGGCTCCATCTCCGGGAGCTCCTGGCCCTCCTGGCCCACTCACCACTCATACCCGGTAGACACCAGCTCCATCTCCGGGAGCTCCTGGCCCTCTCACCACTCGTACCGAGGAAACACCAGCTCCATCTCCGGGACCTCCTGGCCCTCCTGGACGACTCCCCACTCATACCCAGGAGACACCACCTCCACCCCCGCTACACTTACGCCAACACCCCGGGACCTCCGGGACCACTCACCACTTATACCCAGGGGCACCACCACCACCACCACCACCACCACCACCACCACCAACACCACCGCCGCCGCCGCCGCCGACCCCCGTTACCCCTGTCCCCTTACATCCCCGTTACACCACCCCCACCCGCACCGCCGCCGCCGCCGCCGCCGCCGCCACCCACCACCACCGGAATCCATACACCCACAACCGGGGCCGGGGCCGGGGCCGGGGCCGGGGCCCGGTCAAGACCCCTTCTCCGCAACCTTTACCTCCGGGCGTGCCCGGGTACCCACGCTTAAGCACCCCCCTCCCGCCGACTAAACCCACGTGTCCGCGGCGTCTGGAAGTCGGCGCCCCTGGTACTCCGGGCAAAGTCTCGTGCCCCTGGTACTCTGGAAGTCGCCGCCCCTGGTACTCCGGACAGTACCGGGGGCGGCCCAGCACCTGCCGTGCCTGCCGTGCCTGCCGTGCCTGCCGTGCCTGCCGTGCCTGCCAGACAGACAGACAGACAGACAGACAGACAGACAGACAGACAGGCAAAGTCGTGCGGTGGCCGGCCGCTCACCACGCATAACCAGGAGACACCACCACCACCACCACCACCACCACCACCACCACCACCAACACTTACACCAACTCCCCGGGACCTCCGGGACCTCCGGGACCTCCTGGAGGAATCCCCACTCATACCCAGTAGACACCAGCTCCATCACCGGGAGCTCCTGGCCCTCTCACCACTCATACCGAGGAAACAAACAGACAGACAGACAGACAGACAGACAGACAGACAGACAGACAGACTGACAGACACCAGCTCCAGCTCCATCTCCGGGAGCTCCTGGCCCTCTCGTACCGAGGAAACAAACAGACAGACACCAGCTCCAGCTCCGTCTCCGGGAGCTCCTGGCCCTCTCGTACCGAGGAAACAAACCCCAGCTCCAGCTCCAGCTCCAGCTCCTTCTCCGGGAGCTCCTGGCCCTCTCGTACCGAGGAAACAAACCCCAGCTCCAGCTCCAGCTCCGGCTCCAGCTCCAGCTCCATCTCCGGGAGCTCCTGGCCCTCTCCGGGAGCTCCTGGCCCTCTCGTACCGAGGAAACAAACCCCAGCTCCAGCTCCAGCTCCAGCTCCTTCTCCGGGAGCTCCTGGCCCTCTCGTACCGAGGAAACAAACCCCAGCTCCAGCTCCAGCTCCAGCTCCTTCTCCGGGAGCTCCTGGCCCTCTCGTACCGAGGAAACAAACCCCAGCTCCAGCTCCAGCTCCGGCTCCAGCTCCAGCTCCATCTCCGGGAGCTCCTGGCCCTCTCCGGGAGCTCCTGGCCCTCTCGTACCGAGGAAACAAACCCCAGCTCCAGCTCCAGCTCCAGCTCCTTCTCCGGGAGCTCCTGGCCCTCTCGTACCGAGGAAACAAACCCCAGCTCCAGCTCCAGCTCCGGCTCCAGCTCCAGCTCCATCTCCGGGAGCTCCTGGCCCTCTCGTACCGAGGAAACAAACCCCAGCTCCAGCTCCGGCTCCATCTCCGGGAGCTCCTGGCCCTCCTGGCCCACTCACCACTCATACCCGGTAGACACCAGCTCCATCTCCGGGAGCTCCTGGCCCTCTCACCACTCGTACCGAGGAAACACCAGCTCCATCTCCGGGACCTCCTGGCCCTCCTGGACGACTCCCCACTCATACCCAGGAGACACCACCTCCACCCCCGCTACACTTACGCCAACACCCCGGGACCTCCGGGACCACTCACCACTTATACCCAGGGGCACCACCACCACCACCACCACCACCACCACCACCACCAACACCACCGCCGCCGCCGCCGCCGACCCCCGTTACCCCTGTCCCCTTACATCCCCGTTACACCACCCCCACCCGCACCGCCGCCGCCGCCGCCGCCGCCGCCACCCACCACCACCGGAATCCATACACCCACAACCGGGGCCGGGGCCGGGGCCGGGGCCGGGGCCCGGTCAAGACCCCTTCTCCGCAACCTTTACCTCCGGGCGTGCCCGGGTACCCACGCTTAAGCACCCCCCTCCCGCCGACTAAACCCACGTGTCCGCGGCGTCTGGAAGTCGGCGCCCCTGGTACTCCGGGCAAAGTCTCGTGCCCCTGGTACTCTGGAAGTCGCCGCCCCTGGTACTCCGGACAGTACCGGGGGCGGCCCAGCACCTGCCGTGCCTG
The DNA here is from genome assembly GCF_056507025.1 of Lutjanus erythropterus. Taxonomy (NCBI): domain Eukaryota; kingdom Metazoa; phylum Chordata; class Actinopteri; order Lutjaniformes; family Lutjanidae; genus Lutjanus; species Lutjanus erythropterus. The sequence goes on along the minus strand of NW_028146662.1, from coordinate 59,878 downwards.
CCGTGCCTGCCGTGCCTGCCGTGCCTGCCGTGCCTGCCAGACAGACAGACAGACAGACAGACAGACAGACAGACAGACAGGCAAAGTCGTGCGGTGGCCGGCCGCTCACCACGCATAACCAGGAGACACCACCACCACCACCACCACCACCACCACCACCACCACCAACACTTACACCAACTCCCCGGGACCTCCGGGACCTCCGGGACCTCCTGGAGGAATCCCCACTCATACCCAGTAGACACCAGCTCCATCACCGGGAGCTCCTGGCCCTCTCACCACTCATACCGAGGAAACAAACAGACAGACAGACAGACAGACAGACAGACAGACAGACAGACAGACTGACAGACACCAGCTCCAGCTCCATCTCCGGGAGCTCCTGGCCCTCTCGTACCGAGGAAACAAACAGACAGACACCAGCTCCAGCTCCGTCTCCGGGAGCTCCTGGCCCTCTCGTACCGAGGAAACAAACCCCAGCTCCAGCTCCAGCTCCAGCTCCTTCTCCGGGAGCTCCTGGCCCTCTCGTACCGAGGAAACAAACCCCAGCTCCAGCTCCAGCTCCGGCTCCAGCTCCAGCTCCATCTCCGGGAGCTCCTGGCCCTCTCCGGGAGCTCCTGGCCCTCTCGTACCGAGGAAACAAACCCCAGCTCCAGCTCCAGCTCCAGCTCCTTCTCCGGGAGCTCCTGGCCCTCTCGTACCGAGGAAACAAACCCCAGCTCCAGCTCCAGCTCCAGCTCCTTCTCCGGGAGCTCCTGGCCCTCTCGTACCGAGGAAACAAACCCCAGCTCCAGCTCCAGCTCCGGCTCCAGCTCCAGCTCCATCTCCGGGAGCTCCTGGCCCTCTCCGGGAGCTCCTGGCCCTCTCGTACCGAGGAAACAAACCCCAGCTCCAGCTCCAGCTCCAGCTCCTTCTCCGGGAGCTCCTGGCCCTCTCGTACCGAGGAAACAAACCCCAGCTCCAGCTCCAGCTCCGGCTCCAGCTCCAGCTCCATCTCCGGGAGCTCCTGGCCCTCTCGTACCGAGGAAACAAACCCCAGCTCCAGCTCCGGCTCCATCTCCGGGAGCTCCTGGCCCTCCTGGCCCACTCACCACTCATACCCGGTAGACACCAGCTCCATCTCCGGGAGCTCCTGGCCCTCTCACCACTCGTACCGAGGAAACACCAGCTCCATCTCCGGGACCTCCTGGCCCTCCTGGACGACTCCCCACTCATACCCAGGAGACACCACCTCCACCCCCGCTACACTTACGCCAACACCCCGGGACCTCCGGGACCACTCACCACTTATACCCAGGGGCACCACCACCACCACCACCACCACCACCACCACCACCAACACCACCGCCGCCGCCGCCGCCGACCCCCGTTACCCCTGTCCCCTTACATCCCCGTTACACCACCCCCACCCGCACCGCCGCCGCCGCCGCCGCCGCCGCCACCCACCACCACCGGAATCCATACACCCACAACCGGGGCCGGGGCCGGGGCCGGGGCCGGGGCCCGGTCAAGACCCCTTCTCCGCAACCTTTACCTCCGGGCGTGCCCGGGTACCCACGCTTAAGCACCCCCCTCCCGCCGACTAAACCCACGTGTCCGCGGCGTCTGGAAGTCGGCGCCCCTGGTACTCCGGGCAAAGTCTCGTGCCCCTGGTACTCTGGAAGTCGCCGCCCCTGGTACTCCGGACAGTACCGGGGGCGGCCCAGCACCTGCCGTGCCTGCCGTGCCTGCCGTGCCTGCCGTGCCTGCCGTGCCTGCCAGACAGACAGACAGACAGACAGACAGACAGACAGACAGACAGGCAAAGTCGTGCGGTGGCCGGCCGCTCACCACGCATAACCAGGAGACACCACCACCACCACCACCACCACCACCACCACCACCACCAACACTTACACCAACTCCCCGGGACCTCCGGGACCTCCGGGACCTCCTGGAGGAATCCCCACTCATACCCAGTAGACACCAGCTCCATCACCGGGAGCTCCTGGCCCTCTCACCACTCATACCGAGGAAACAAACAGACAGACAGACAGACAGACAGACAGACAGACAGACAGACAGACTGACAGACACCAGCTCCAGCTCCATCTCCGGGAGCTCCTGGCCCTCTCGTACCGAGGAAACAAACAGACAGACACCAGCTCCAGCTCCGTCTCCGGGAGCTCCTGGCCCTCTCGTACCGAGGAAACAAACCCCAGCTCCAGCTCCAGCTCCAGCTCCTTCTCCGGGAGCTCCTGGCCCTCTCGTACCGAGGAAACAAACCCCAGCTCCAGCTCCAGCTCCGGCTCCAGCTCCAGCTCCATCTCCGGGAGCTCCTGGCCCTCTCCGGGAGCTCCTGGCCCTCTCGTACCGAGGAAACAAACCCCAGCTCCAGCTCCAGCTCCAGCTCCTTCTCCGGGAGCTCCTGGCCCTCTCGTACCGAGGAAACAAACCCCAGCTCCAGCTCCAGCTCCAGCTCCTTCTCCGGGAGCTCCTGGCCCTCTCGTACCGAGGAAACAAACCCCAGCTCCAGCTCCAGCTCCGGCTCCAGCTCCAGCTCCATCTCCGGGAGCTCCTGGCCCTCTCCGGGAGCTCCTGGCCCTCTCGTACCGAGGAAACAAACCCCAGCTCCAGCTCCAGCTCCAGCTCCTTCTCCGGGAGCTCCTGGCCCTCTCGTACCGAGGAAACAAACCCCAGCTCCAGCTCCAGCTCCGGCTCCAGCTCCAGCTCCATCTCCGGGAGCTCCTGGCCCTCTCGTACCGAGGAAACAAACCCCAGCTCCAGCTCCGGCTCCATCTCCGGGAGCTCCTGGCCCTCCTGGCCCACTCACCACTCATACCCGGTAGACACCAGCTCCATCTCCGGGAGCTCCTGGCCCTCTCACCACTCGTACCGAGGAAACACCAGCTCCATCTCCGGGACCTCCTGGCCCTCCTGGACGACTCCCCACTCATACCCAGGAGACACCACCTCCACCCCCGCTACACTTACGCCAACACCCCGGGACCTCCGGGACCACTCACCACTTATACCCAGGGGCACCACCACCACCACCACCACCACCACCACCACCACCAACACCACCGCCGCCGCCGCCGCCGACCCCCGTTACCCCTGTCCCCTTACATCCCCGTTACACCACCCCCACCCGCACCGCCGCCGCCGCCGCCGCCGCCGCCACCCACCACCACCGGAATCCATACACCCACAACCGGGGCCGGGGCCGGGGCCGGGGCCGGGGCCCGGTCAAGACCCCTTCTCCGCAACCTTTACCTCCGGGCGTGCCCGGGTACCCACGCTTAAGCACCCCCCTCCCGCCGACTAAACCCACGTGTCCGCGGCGTCTGGAAGTCGGCGCCCCTGGTACTCCGGGCAAAGTCTCGTGCCCCTGGTACTCTGGAAGTCGCCGCCCCTGGTACTCCGGACAGTACCGGGGGCGGCCCAGCACCTGCCGTGCCTGCCGTGCCTGCCGTGCCTGCCGTGCCTGCCGTGCCTGCCAGACAGACAGACAGACAGACAGACAGACAGACAGACAGACAGGCAAAGTCGTGCGGTGGCCGGCCGCTCACCACGCATAACCAGGAGACACCACCACCACCACCACCACCACCACCACCACCACCACCAACACTTACACCAACTCCCCGGGACCTCCGGGACCTCCGGGACCTCCTGGAGGAATCCCCACTCATACCCAGTAGACACCAGCTCCATCACCGGGAGCTCCTGGCCCTCTCACCACTCATACCGAGGAAACAAACAGACAGACAGACAGACAGACAGACAGACAGACAGACAGACAGACTGACAGACACCAGCTCCAGCTCCATCTCCGGGAGCTCCTGGCCCTCTCGTACCGAGGAAACAAACAGACAGACACCAGCTCCAGCTCCGTCTCCGGGAGCTCCTGGCCCTCTCGTACCGAGGAAACAAACCCCAGCTCCAGCTCCAGCTCCAGCTCCTTCTCCGGGAGCTCCTGGCCCTCTCGTACCGAGGAAACAAACCCCAGCTCCAGCTCCAGCTCCGGCTCCAGCTCCAGCTCCATCTCCGGGAGCTCCTGGCCCTCTCCGGGAGCTCCTGGCCCTCTCGTACCGAGGAAACAAACCCCAGCTCCAGCTCCAGCTCCAGCTCCTTCTCCGGGAGCTCCTGGCCCTCTCGTACCGAGGAAACAAACCCCAGCTCCAGCTCCAGCTCCAGCTCCTTCTCCGGGAGCTCCTGGCCCTCTCGTACCGAGGAAACAAACCCCAGCTCCAGCTCCAGCTCCGGCTCCAGCTCCAGCTCCATCTCCGGGAGCTCCTGGCCCTCTCCGGGAGCTCCTGGCCCTCTCGTACCGAGGAAACAAACCCCAGCTCCAGCTCCAGCTCCAGCTCCTTCTCCGGGAGCTCCTGGCCCTCTCGTACCGAGGAAACAAACCCCAGCTCCAGCTCCAGCTCCGGCTCCAGCTCCAGCTCCATCTCCGGGAGCTCCTGGCCCTCTCGTACCGAGGAAACAAACCCCAGCTCCAGCTCCGGCTCCATCTCCGGGAGCTCCTGGCCCTCCTGGCCCACTCACCACTCATACCCGGTAGACACCAGCTCCATCTCCGGGAGCTCCTGGCCCTCTCACCACTCGTACCGAGGAAACACCAGCTCCATCTCCGGGACCTCCTGGCCCTCCTGGACGACTCCCCACTCATACCCAGGAGACACCACCTCCACCCCCGCTACACTTACGCCAACACCCCGGGACCTCCGGGACCACTCACCACTTATACCCAGGGGCACCACCACCACCACCACCACCACCACCACCACCACCAACACCACCGCCGCCGCCGCCGCCGACCCCCGTTACCCCTGTCCCCTTACATCCCCGTTACACCACCCCCACCCGCACCGCCGCCGCCGCCGCCGCCGC
>NW_028146662.1:42500-47500 GCF_056507025.1 Lutjanus erythropterus | reverse complement strand
AAGAAGGGGGTGGGGGAAAAAAAAGAACCGGTCTTTTTTTTTTTTTTTTTTTGGTCCCTTTTCCCGATCCGGCAATGATCCTTCCGCAGGTTCCCCTACGGAAACCTTGTTACGACTTTTACTTCCTCTAGACAGTCAAGTTCGGGCGACTTCCCGGCACCGCCAGGGACTCGGGTCGAGAGCCCCCGGCGTGCAGGTCCGACGACCTCGCTGGGCCGTCCGATCGGTAGTAGCGACGGGCGGTGTGTACAAAGGGCAGGGACTCAATCGGTGCTGGCTGGTGACCCGCGCCTACTGGGAATTCCTCGTTCGTGGGGAAGAATCTCAATCCCCAGTCCCAATCACGAGCGTGGGTTTCACAGGATTACCTCGGCCTCTCGGCTTAGGTGACGACGCCCGCTGACCCGCTCAGTGTAGCACGCGTGCGGCCCCGGACATCTAAGGGCATCACAGACCTGTTATAGCTCCATCTCACGTGGCTTCCGAACCACTTGTCCCTCTAAGAAGCTCGCACGCCGACCGCCAGAGGGCCGCGTAGCTAGTTAGCATGTCGGGGCCTCGCCCGTTATCGGAATTAACCAGACAGATCGCTCCACCGACTAAGAACGGCCATGCACCACCACCCACAAAATCGAGAAAGAGCTCTCAATCTGTCAATCCTTCCTGTGTCCGGACCGGGTGAGGTTCCCCGCGTTGAGTCGAATTAAGCCGCAGGCTCCACTCCTGGTGGTGCCCTTCCGTCAATTCCTTTAAGTTTCAGCTTTGCAACCATACTCCCCCCGGAACCCAAAGACTTCGGTTTCCCGGGAGCTGCCCGGCGGGTCATTTGCTATGGGTCGACGCCGCCGGATCGCTAGTCGGCATCGTTTACGGTCGGAACTACGACGGTATCTGATCGTCTTCGAACCTCCGACTTTCGTTCTTGATTAATGAAAACATTCTTGGCAAATGCCTTCGCTTCTGCGCGTCTTGCGCCGGTCCAAGAATTTCACCTCTAGCGGCGCAGTACGAATGCCCCCGGCCGTCCCTCTCAATCATGGCCCCGGTCCACAGAAAAACCCACAAAATAGGACCGCGGTCCTATTCCATTATTCCTAGCTTCAGTGATGCGGGCGGCAAAGGCCTGCTTTGAACACTCTCCTTTTTTCAAAGTAAACGCCTCGGACCCCGCGGGACACTCAGCTAAGAGCATCGAGGGGGCGCCGAAAGCCACAGGGCGCGGTCGGGGCCCCCCGCGTTTTTGCCGCGGTGCGGCGCCTCGCGGCGCGACCGCGGCGGAGGGGCCCCCGCCCGAGATCCAACTACGAGCGTTTTAACTGCAGCAACTTTAGGGTACGCTATTGGAGCTGGAATTACCGCGGCTGCTGGCACCAGACTTGCCCTCCAATGGCTCCTCGTTAAAGGGCTTAAAGTGTACTCATTTCGGTCGCGGCTCCTCACCAGAGGCCCGCACCGCTATTTATCGTCACTACCTCCCCGAGTCGGGAGTGGGTAATTTGCGCGCCTGCTGCCTTCCTTGGATGTGGTAGCCGTTTCTCAGGCTCCCTCTCCGGAATCGAACCCTGATTCCCCGTTACCCGTCGTCACCACGGTAGGCGCGTAGCCTACCGTCGACAGTTGATAGAGCAGACATTCGAATGAGACGTCGCCGCCGCGGGGGGCCAGCGATCGGCTCGAGGTTATCCAGAGTCACCAAAGCTTGCACGGTCGGGGGTCCCCCCCCGCCGCCGCCGCCCCCCCGGCAAAACCCCGCCCCAGCGAAAAGACGAACCGGATACCGCGACCCGGTATGCCCCGTGAGACGGAGAGAGCCCGGGGGGCGCGCGGGGGGGAGTTCCCCCTCGTGGGTTTTTCGGTCCTGATAAATGCACGCGTCCCCCCCGGAGGGGTTCGGCGCTCGTTTGCATGTATTAGCTCTAGGATTGCCACAGTTATCCAAGTAACGGGAGGAGCGATCAAAGGAACCATAACTGATTTACTGAGCCATTCGCAGTTTCACTGTACCTCGGCCGTGTGTACTTAGACATGCATGGCTTAATCTTTGAGACAAGCATATCCTACTGGCAGGATCAACCAGGTAGCCCAGCCAGCCGTGCCGGGGGAGGGGGCCCCCGGAGGCATTAGGGCAATGCGCCCGCGCCGAGCCGCCCCGGCGGGGGGCAAAGATGGGAGGGTGGAGAGGCGGGGGAGAGGGTAGGGGTGGGCATGGGGGTGGCGACGGGGCTGCCGCGCAGTCCGTCAGTCCGCCCGCACGCATGCCCGCCCGCCCGCCGTTCCCCCGGGTCCGGAGAGTTTGAGAAACACAGTGCTTGTCGCGGCCCGCGCCGCGCCGAGACGAGGCGAGGCCGCGTGGTAAGGCCTCTGGGACAGACGGGGCCGTTGGGTCTCGCTACCGATGGGTCGTGGGGGGGCTTCCCCTCCTCTCTACTGGGCAGGAGAGGGGCAGATGGGTAGACCCACAACCGTGTTCGCGTGGAAGGAGGAACCGTCGGCCCGAACGCCGGATCGACTTTGACGGCCGACCAGGCCGGCCGGGGCCCTCCAAAGGGCGGGTCGGGATTGCCGATCGGTCGGTGGGAAACCTGGTTTTGCAAACCTGGGAGGGCGGCGCAGGTGCACGCACCCCCGGAGGAGCCCCCACAGCCCACCCCTGTCACACGGGTACGATCTCCGAGGGGTTACGGGGTCGGTGGAGCTCCCGTTTGCAGGACAGCGTTTCCGAAATTGGGTGGAGCACAGCCTGGAGTTGTCTGGGGACCGAGGCCCACACCGAAGGGGTCGGACGAACCCTGACCACCTGATCCTCCTCCACCAAAACCACCACCACCACACTTACACCAACTCCCCGGGACCTCCGGGACCTCCGGGACCTCCTGGAGGAATCCCCACTCATACCCAGTAGACACCAGCTCCATCACCGGGAGCTCCTGGCCCTCTCACCACTCATACCGAGGAAACAAACAGACAGACAGACAGACAGACAGACAGACAGACAGACAGACAGACTGACAGACACCAGCTCCAGCTCCATCTCCGGGAGCTCCTGGCCCTCTCGTACCGAGGAAACAAACAGACAGACACCAGCTCCAGCTCCGTCTCCGGGAGCTCCTGGCCCTCTCGTACCGAGGAAACAAACCCCAGCTCCAGCTCCAGCTCCAGCTCCTTCTCCGGGAGCTCCTGGCCCTCTCGTACCGAGGAAACAAACCCCAGCTCCAGCTCCAGCTCCAGCTCCTTCTCCGGGAGCTCCTGGCCCTCTCGTACCGAGGAAACAAACCCCAGCTCCAGCTCCAGCTCCGGCTCCAGCTCCAGCTCCATCTCCGGGAGCTCCTGGCCCTCTCCGGGAGCTCCTGGCCCTCTCGTACCGAGGAAACAAACCCCAGCTCCAGCTCCAGCTCCAGCTCCTTCTCCGGGAGCTCCTGGCCCTCTCGTACCGAGGAAACAAACCCCAGCTCCAGCTCCAGCTCCGGCTCCAGCTCCAGCTCCATCTCCGGGAGCTCCTGGCCCTCTCGTACCGAGGAAACAAACCCCAGCTCCAGCTCCGGCTCCATCTCCGGGAGCTCCTGGCCCTCCTGGCCCACTCACCACTCATACCCGGTAGACACCAGCTCCATCTCCGGGAGCTCCTGGCCCTCTCACCACTCGTACCGAGGAAACACCAGCTCCATCTCCGGGACCTCCTGGCCCTCCTGGACGACTCCCCACTCATACCCAGGAGACACCACCTCCACCCCCGCTACACTTACGCCAACACCCCGGGACCTCCGGGACCACTCACCACTTATACCCAGGGGCACCACCACCACCACCACCACCACCACCAACACCACCGCCGCCGCCGCCGCCGACCCCCGTTACCCCTGTCCCCTTACATCCCCGTTACACCACCCCCACCCGCACCGCCGCCGCCGCCGCCGCCGCCGCCACCCACCACCACCGGAATCCATACACCCACAACCGGGGCCGGGGCCGGGGCCGGGGCCGGGGCCGGGGCCCGGTCAAGACCCCTTCTCCGCAACCTTTACCTCCGGGCGTGCCCGGGTACCCACGCTTAAGCACCCCCCTCCCGCCGACTAAACCCACGTGTCCGCGGCGTCTGGAAGTCGGCGCCCCTGGTACTCCGGGCAAAGTCTCGTGCCCCTGGTACTCTGGAAGTCGCCGCCCCTGGTACTCCGGACAGTACCGGGGGCGGCCCAGCACCTGCCGTGCCTGCCGTGCCTGCCGTGCCTGCCGTGCCTGCCGTGCCTGCCAGACAGACAGACAGACAGACAGACAGACAGACAGACAGACAGGCAAAGTCGTGCGGTGGCCGGCCGCTCACCACGCATAACCAGGAGACACCACCACCACCACCACCACCACCACCACCACCACCACCAACACTTACACCAACTCCCCGGGACCTCCGGGACCTCCGGGACCTCCTGGAGGAATCCCCACTCATACCCAGTAGACACCAGCTCCATCACCGGGAGCTCCTGGCCCTCTCACCACTCATACCGAGGAAACAAACAGACAGACAGACAGACAGACAGACAGACAGACAGACAGACAGACTGACAGACACCAGCTCCAGCTCCATCTCCGGGAGCTCCTGGCCCTCTCGTACCGAGGAAACAAACAGACAGACACCAGCTCCAGCTCCGTCTCCGGGAGCTCCTGGCCCTCTCGTACCGAGGAAACAAACCCCAGCTCCAGCTCCAGCTCCAGCTCCTTCTCCGGGAGCTCCTGGCCCTCTCGTACCGAGGAAACAAACCCCAGCTCCAGCTCCAGCTCCGGCTCCAGCTCCAGCTCCATCTCCGGGAGCTCCTGGCCCTCTCCGGGAGCTCCTGGCCCTCTCGTACCGAGGAAACAAACCCCAGCTCCAGCTCCAGCTCCAGCTCCTTCTCCGGGAGCTCCTGGCCCTCTCGTACCGAGGAAACAAACCCCAGCTCCAGCTCCAGCTCCAGCTCCTTCTCCGGGAGCTCCTGGCCCTCTCGTACCGAGGAAACAAACCCCAGCTC
>NW_028146662.1:32500-37500 GCF_056507025.1 Lutjanus erythropterus | reverse complement strand
CACGGTACTTGTTCGCTATCGGTCTCGTGTCGGTATTTAGCCTTAGATGGAGTTTACCACCCTCTTTGGGCTGTATTCCCAAACAACCCGACTCCGAGAAGCCCGGGTCCCGGGGCGACGGGGGCCGTTACCGGCCTGGCACCGTCCACGGGCAGAGCCTCCATCAGGAAAGACTCAGGCCCCCGGACGCAAACCCGGGCGGGGCGGACTTCCGTACACCACATTTCCCACGTCCGCCTCCGGGCGGGGATTCGGTGCTGGGCTCTTCCCTCTTCGCTCGCCGCTACTGAGGGAATCCTGGTTAGTTTCTTTTCCTCCGCTTAGTAATATGCTTAAATTCAGCGGGTCGTCTCGTCTGAGCTGAGGTCGTAGTCGAAAAAAACACCCCCTCTCCTCGGGGCGGGGCAGGAGGTTTCGTGGCTCCGTCCGTCCGACCGGCCGGCCGAGCGAACGACGGGCGGAGGAGGCTCACGGGCTTCGGCGAGGCCCGGCGGAGGTCGACGCGCGCCCCCCCCCACCGTGACGGAGTTACACGGCGTATGGCCCGGCGGTTAACCCCCCCCTGGCCCGGGGAGGGATTCGGCCGGACGGGCCGCGCCGGAACGCCGCCGACGGGGAGGGCCGGACCTCCGGTGGAGGGCCGTCTGCACCTAGGGGGACGAAGGCAACGGATGCCTGCGACGACCCCGGCCGCGGAGGAGGGGGTCCGCGCTCTCCGGGAGTACCCGGCGGAGCGCGGGGGGGGCCCCCCGTCTCCGATTGATGACAACGCGACACTCAGACAGGCGTAGCCGCGGCGCTCAACCGCGGCCGCAATGTGCGTTCGAAGAGTCGATGATCGATGTTTGGGGTTGTGGCAATTCACATCATTTCTCGCAGCTGGCTGCGTTCTTCATCGACACACGAGCCGAGTGATCCACCGCTCAGAGTTGTCGTTTTTGAGGCATAAACCTTGCAGGGGGAGGAGACAAGTTTTCAGAGACGACGTTTCTTTATTTGGGACACGGGAACCCCCGGGCGCTACCCCCTTCCGCCGGACGGGGGAGACATTAAACCCCCCGCCAAGCCCCGAAGGGGAGAGGCGAGTTGGGTACCCGGAGGCGCGAGTGCGGGCGACCTCGCCGCGCTCACGTGGGCAACCGTTTAACGCCAACAAGGTAGGGGCCCCCCCGGGGAAGGGCGCGCAGACACTTGAAGCCGTAGACCCGTCGCCCTAAGGGTGGAGACGGGAGCGGGGCGGTCTGCGCGACGGCGTTCGCTTGACGGGGGACCCGGCGGCCCCGACACGGAGCCGGAGCCGGAGACCAGGGTTGACCGAGGCCGCGGCGTGGGACGCCGCCACCAAGGGATTTGCGCTTTGGGGGAAACCCAGCCCCGAAGTACCGGACGCCCGGACGGACTCCGTGCGGGAGACCCCTCGGCATGTGGGAAGGGAAAGAAGGGGGTGGGGGAAAAAAAAGAACCGGTCTTTTTTTTTTTTTTTTTTTGGTCCCTTTTCCCGATCCGGCAATGATCCTTCCGCAGGTTCCCCTACGGAAACCTTGTTACGACTTTTACTTCCTCTAGACAGTCAAGTTCGGGCGACTTCCCGGCACCGCCAGGGACTCGGGTCGAGAGCCCCCGGCGTGCAGGTCCGACGACCTCGCTGGGCCGTCCGATCGGTAGTAGCGACGGGCGGTGTGTACAAAGGGCAGGGACTCAATCGGTGCTGGCTGGTGACCCGCGCCTACTGGGAATTCCTCGTTCGTGGGGAAGAATCTCAATCCCCAGTCCCAATCACGAGCGTGGGTTTCACAGGATTACCTCGGCCTCTCGGCTTAGGTGACGACGCCCGCTGACCCGCTCAGTGTAGCACGCGTGCGGCCCCGGACATCTAAGGGCATCACAGACCTGTTATAGCTCCATCTCACGTGGCTTCCGAACCACTTGTCCCTCTAAGAAGCTCGCACGCCGACCGCCAGAGGGCCGCGTAGCTAGTTAGCATGTCGGGGCCTCGCCCGTTATCGGAATTAACCAGACAGATCGCTCCACCGACTAAGAACGGCCATGCACCACCACCCACAAAATCGAGAAAGAGCTCTCAATCTGTCAATCCTTCCTGTGTCCGGACCGGGTGAGGTTCCCCGCGTTGAGTCGAATTAAGCCGCAGGCTCCACTCCTGGTGGTGCCCTTCCGTCAATTCCTTTAAGTTTCAGCTTTGCAACCATACTCCCCCCGGAACCCAAAGACTTCGGTTTCCCGGGAGCTGCCCGGCGGGTCATTTGCTATGGGTCGACGCCGCCGGATCGCTAGTCGGCATCGTTTACGGTCGGAACTACGACGGTATCTGATCGTCTTCGAACCTCCGACTTTCGTTCTTGATTAATGAAAACATTCTTGGCAAATGCCTTCGCTTCTGCGCGTCTTGCGCCGGTCCAAGAATTTCACCTCTAGCGGCGCAGTACGAATGCCCCCGGCCGTCCCTCTCAATCATGGCCCCGGTCCACAGAAAAACCCACAAAATAGGACCGCGGTCCTATTCCATTATTCCTAGCTTCAGTGATGCGGGCGGCAAAGGCCTGCTTTGAACACTCTCCTTTTTTCAAAGTAAACGCCTCGGACCCCGCGGGACACTCAGCTAAGAGCATCGAGGGGGCGCCGAAAGCCACAGGGCGCGGTCGGGGCCCCCCGCGTTTTTGCCGCGGTGCGGCGCCTCGCGGCGCGACCGCGGCGGAGGGGCCCCCGCCCGAGATCCAACTACGAGCGTTTTAACTGCAGCAACTTTAGGGTACGCTATTGGAGCTGGAATTACCGCGGCTGCTGGCACCAGACTTGCCCTCCAATGGCTCCTCGTTAAAGGGCTTAAAGTGTACTCATTTCGGTCGCGGCTCCTCACCAGAGGCCCGCACCGCTATTTATCGTCACTACCTCCCCGAGTCGGGAGTGGGTAATTTGCGCGCCTGCTGCCTTCCTTGGATGTGGTAGCCGTTTCTCAGGCTCCCTCTCCGGAATCGAACCCTGATTCCCCGTTACCCGTCGTCACCACGGTAGGCGCGTAGCCTACCGTCGACAGTTGATAGAGCAGACATTCGAATGAGACGTCGCCGCCGCGGGGGGCCAGCGATCGGCTCGAGGTTATCCAGAGTCACCAAAGCTTGCACGGTCGGGGGTCCCCCCCCGCCGCCGCCGCCCCCCCGGCAAAACCCCGCCCCAGCGAAAAGACGAACCGGATACCGCGACCCGGTATGCCCCGTGAGACGGAGAGAGCCCGGGGGGCGCGCGGGGGGGAGTTCCCCCTCGTGGGTTTTTCGGTCCTGATAAATGCACGCGTCCCCCCCGGAGGGGTTCGGCGCTCGTTTGCATGTATTAGCTCTAGGATTGCCACAGTTATCCAAGTAACGGGAGGAGCGATCAAAGGAACCATAACTGATTTACTGAGCCATTCGCAGTTTCACTGTACCTCGGCCGTGTGTACTTAGACATGCATGGCTTAATCTTTGAGACAAGCATATCCTACTGGCAGGATCAACCAGGTAGCCCAGCCAGCCGTGCCGGGGGAGGGGGCCCCCGGAGGCATTAGGGCAATGCGCCCGCGCCGAGCCGCCCCGGCGGGGGGCAAAGATGGGAGGGTGGAGAGGCGGGGGAGAGGGTAGGGGTGGGCATGGGGGTGGCGACGGGGCTGCCGCGCAGTCCGTCAGTCCGCCCGCACGCATGCCCGCCCGCCCGCCGTTCCCCCGGGTCCGGAGAGTTTGAGAAACACAGTGCTTGTCGCGGCCCGCGCCGCGCCGAGACGAGGCGAGGCCGCGTGGTAAGGCCTCTGGGACAGACGGGGCCGTTGGGTCTCGCTACCGATGGGTCGTGGGGGGGCTTCCCCTCCTCTCTACTGGGCAGGAGAGGGGCAGATGGGTAGACCCACAACCGTGTTCGCGTGGAAGGAGGAACCGTCGGCCCGAACGCCGGATCGACTTTGACGGCCGACCAGGCCGGCCGGGGCCCTCCAAAGGGCGGGTCGGGATTGCCGATCGGTCGGTGGGAAACCTGGTTTTGCAAACCTGGGAGGGCGGCGCAGGTGCACGCACCCCCGGAGGAGCCCCCACAGCCCACCCCTGTCACACGGGTACGATCTCCGAGGGGTTACGGGGTCGGTGGAGCTCCCGTTTGCAGGACAGCGTTTCCGAAATTGGGTGGAGCACAGCCTGGAGTTGTCTGGGGACCGAGGCCCACACCGAAGGGGTCGGACGAACCCTGACCACCTGATCCTCCTCCACCAAAACCACCACCACCACACTTACACCAACTCCCCGGGACCTCCGGGACCTCCGGGACCTCCTGGAGGAATCCCCACTCATACCCAGTAGACACCAGCTCCATCACCGGGAGCTCCTGGCCCTCTCACCACTCATACCGAGGAAACAAACAGACAGACAGACAGACAGACAGACAGACAGACAGACAGACAGACTGACAGACACCAGCTCCAGCTCCATCTCCGGGAGCTCCTGGCCCTCTCGTACCGAGGAAACAAACAGACAGACACCAGCTCCAGCTCCGTCTCCGGGAGCTCCTGGCCCTCTCGTACCGAGGAAACAAACCCCAGCTCCAGCTCCAGCTCCAGCTCCTTCTCCGGGAGCTCCTGGCCCTCTCGTACCGAGGAAACAAACCCCAGCTCCAGCTCCAGCTCCAGCTCCTTCTCCGGGAGCTCCTGGCCCTCTCGTACCGAGGAAACAAACCCCAGCTCCAGCTCCAGCTCCGGCTCCAGCTCCAGCTCCATCTCCGGGAGCTCCTGGCCCTCTCCGGGAGCTCCTGGCCCTCTCGTACCGAGGAAACAAACCCCAGCTCCAGCTCCAGCTCCAGCTCCTTCTCCGGGAGCTCCTGGCCCTCTCGTACCGAGGAAACAAACCCCAGCTCCAGCTCCAGCTCCGGCTCCAGCTCCAGCTCCATCTCCGGGAGCTCCTGGCCCTCTCGTACCGAGGAAACAAACCCCAGCTCCAGCTCCGGCTCCATCTCCGGGAGCTCCTGGC
>NW_028146662.1:25000-27500 GCF_056507025.1 Lutjanus erythropterus | reverse complement strand
TACTGAGGGAATCCTGGTTAGTTTCTTTTCCTCCGCTTAGTAATATGCTTAAATTCAGCGGGTCGTCTCGTCTGAGCTGAGGTCGTAGTCGAAAAAAACACCCCCTCTCCTCGGGGCGGGGCAGGAGGTTTCGTGGCTCCGTCCGTCCGACCGGCCGGCCGAGCGAACGACGGGCGGAGGAGGCTCACGGGCTTCGGCGAGGCCCGGCGGAGGTCGACGCGCGCCCCCCCCCACCGTGACGGAGTTACACGGCGTATGGCCCGGCGGTTAACCCCCCCCTGGCCCGGGGAGGGATTCGGCCGGACGGGCCGCGCCGGAACGCCGCCGACGGGGAGGGCCGGACCTCCGGTGGAGGGCCGTCTGCACCTAGGGGGACGAAGGCAACGGATGCCTGCGACGACCCCGGCCGCGGAGGAGGGGGTCCGCGCTCTCCGGGAGTACCCGGCGGAGCGCGGGGGGGGCCCCCCGTCTCCGATTGATGACAACGCGACACTCAGACAGGCGTAGCCGCGGCGCTCAACCGCGGCCGCAATGTGCGTTCGAAGAGTCGATGATCGATGTTTGGGGTTGTGGCAATTCACATCATTTCTCGCAGCTGGCTGCGTTCTTCATCGACACACGAGCCGAGTGATCCACCGCTCAGAGTTGTCGTTTTTGAGGCATAAACCTTGCAGGGGGAGGAGACAAGTTTTCAGAGACGACGTTTCTTTATTTGGGACACGGGAACCCCCGGGCGCTACCCCCTTCCGCCGGACGGGGGAGACATTAAACCCCCCGCCAAGCCCCGAAGGGGAGAGGCGAGTTGGGTACCCGGAGGCGCGAGTGCGGGCGACCTCGCCGCGCTCACGTGGGCAACCGTTTAACGCCAACAAGGTAGGGGCCCCCCCGGGGAAGGGCGCGCAGACACTTGAAGCCGTAGACCCGTCGCCCTAAGGGTGGAGACGGGAGCGGGGCGGTCTGCGCGACGGCGTTCGCTTGACGGGGGACCCGGCGGCCCCGACACGGAGCCGGAGCCGGAGACCAGGGTTGACCGAGGCCGCGGCGTGGGACGCCGCCACCAAGGGATTTGCGCTTTGGGGGAAACCCAGCCCCGAAGTACCGGACGCCCGGACGGACTCCGTGCGGGAGACCCCTCGGCATGTGGGAAGGGAAAGAAGGGGGTGGGGGAAAAAAAAGAACCGGTCTTTTTTTTTTTTTTTTTTTGGTCCCTTTTCCCGATCCGGCAATGATCCTTCCGCAGGTTCCCCTACGGAAACCTTGTTACGACTTTTACTTCCTCTAGACAGTCAAGTTCGGGCGACTTCCCGGCACCGCCAGGGACTCGGGTCGAGAGCCCCCGGCGTGCAGGTCCGACGACCTCGCTGGGCCGTCCGATCGGTAGTAGCGACGGGCGGTGTGTACAAAGGGCAGGGACTCAATCGGTGCTGGCTGGTGACCCGCGCCTACTGGGAATTCCTCGTTCGTGGGGAAGAATCTCAATCCCCAGTCCCAATCACGAGCGTGGGTTTCACAGGATTACCTCGGCCTCTCGGCTTAGGTGACGACGCCCGCTGACCCGCTCAGTGTAGCACGCGTGCGGCCCCGGACATCTAAGGGCATCACAGACCTGTTATAGCTCCATCTCACGTGGCTTCCGAACCACTTGTCCCTCTAAGAAGCTCGCACGCCGACCGCCAGAGGGCCGCGTAGCTAGTTAGCATGTCGGGGCCTCGCCCGTTATCGGAATTAACCAGACAGATCGCTCCACCGACTAAGAACGGCCATGCACCACCACCCACAAAATCGAGAAAGAGCTCTCAATCTGTCAATCCTTCCTGTGTCCGGACCGGGTGAGGTTCCCCGCGTTGAGTCGAATTAAGCCGCAGGCTCCACTCCTGGTGGTGCCCTTCCGTCAATTCCTTTAAGTTTCAGCTTTGCAACCATACTCCCCCCGGAACCCAAAGACTTCGGTTTCCCGGGAGCTGCCCGGCGGGTCATTTGCTATGGGTCGACGCCGCCGGATCGCTAGTCGGCATCGTTTACGGTCGGAACTACGACGGTATCTGATCGTCTTCGAACCTCCGACTTTCGTTCTTGATTAATGAAAACATTCTTGGCAAATGCCTTCGCTTCTGCGCGTCTTGCGCCGGTCCAAGAATTTCACCTCTAGCGGCGCAGTACGAATGCCCCCGGCCGTCCCTCTCAATCATGGCCCCGGTCCACAGAAAAACCCACAAAATAGGACCGCGGTCCTATTCCATTATTCCTAGCTTCAGTGATGCGGGCGGCAAAGGCCTGCTTTGAACACTCTCCTTTTTTCAAAGTAAACGCCTCGGACCCCGCGGGACACTCAGCTAAGAGCATCGAGGGGGCGCCGAAAGCCACAGGGCGCGGTCGGGGCCCCCCGCGTTTTTGCCGCGGTGCGGCGCCTCGCGGCGCGACCGCGGCGGAGGGGCCCCCGCCCGAGATCCAACTACGAGCGTTTTAACTGCAGCAACTTTAGGGTACGCTATTGGAGCTG